>NC_136491.1:123808002-124008002 GCF_053919585.1 Euprymna scolopes
TTATTTTCTCTATTTTGTCCACTTTGCGACTGAGGCTACAACGTATTGGTTTCCCAACAACATTACATAACTTCTTATGTTAAAGTCCTCCAATATTCAAACTATTAATTCTTCAGAGGCTAAAATATCTGACTCTGACTCTGACGGCTAGTATTCTTACAAGATCGACTCCGACTGATTCCTTCTAAAATCTCTGACTCCCTTGGACTCATACCGATTTTGATTCCACAACATTGTTGCGTACTTCTATTAGCATTCAATAAGCGAAAGCAGACACTGAAGTAATTCAATAAGAGAGATTTGCAAAAAAAAAAAAAAAAAAAAAAAAAAGAAAGAAAAGAAAGAAAAAATAGCATCTAAAGCAAACAAAGTTTCAAAGGAAGAAGTAAAGAGATAGTCTTTCGGATCTCCTGTTTTAGAAAGTGGGAACAAATAGCACAAAAAGGAAAGCTGGTCTGTTGTGGTTTGCCATCATCTATTTATGATATTTTATATTTGCCTCTAAGCCTCAGAATGCATTAACAGACTTTCCATTTGTCTCCGTCGTTATATGAACGCTTTCTAAACGAATTGTTGCTACTTACATTATTCTATTTACGGTTTGCTATATTTTTATCTTTATTTTGATCTCGTGGCATGATCCGGATTATCTTCCAGGGATCATCTCCTCTAAGGTTCCGTTTCTTTGTTATCATAGTTGAGCAGAATATGTATCTTATTAAAAGATACGCTTTTAGGAATTGGCTTGGCCTGTATCGCGTATGTGATCTCATCCACGGGGCATGCAGTGGTATGAGTTAGCCTAATTGATACGGTAGAAGAATCGCCTTTGAAACACAGTTCAAATCCTATTGATGCAACTTGGAATAATGTTGCATTTTCATAAACAAAACAAATTTTTTTAATTCAATTTTTACCCCAAACAGGGCACAGTGTCACTTTGAAGTAGGGGGCTACTATCGGGGACACAAGTTGCAGGGATATTGAACAAACTAATATCAAACAAGGGAAGCACATTCATTTTATAACAAAAGTGTACTTGAACACCCGTAGATTATCGCCAGTAAGCGATCAAGAATCAATTAATAAAAAGTTACGAACCTTTACTCTGGAACTGCCCCGGTACTTTGAAAGATCAAATTTTGTTTTGAAAGTTCTTCGATAAGAATTAGACAACAGTGTCAGAAAGTTCATTCCAAAATTCCATTGTGTGTATGTGCATGAGTTTACCTTTTGGGTGGTTGAATTCACCAAAGAGATAGCAGCAGGCTTAAAGGAATTTCAGCACGAAGTACTCCCGTTAATATTACCTTTTGAGTGTTGAAAGATGACACGACAGCAGTTTTACAAAAACACAAACTTTATTCATTTGACCGGTCGAGTGATGATGCCGTCAGGAATTCACATTTGTTCTACATAGTTTAATCTTTCTACCCTTCGCTTCCAAAGGGGCAGTTGACCACTGACTGTCCCTCCGGATCTCTGCTGACTAGCAGACTCAACTGTTCTGCCTCCTCACTGCGATCTGACTAACTCTCTCCTACATTGAGCATCCCCTTTTTGCTATGACGTCAGAACAGTGGTTCCAAAACATGACCAACTCACGTGGCTAGGCACACGTTTTCCAAACACACTTTTGACAAAAAAGAATTCTCAACTAAGCTATTTTTTAACCTAACCTATTGTTTACAATATATTTTCAATTTGTATTGTTCATTCATTTAGCTGACGTTTTTAATATTCAATTTCATAAAATGAGGACAATAAATTCTTTTTTACAATACATTTTAATACAATTTAACTATTTTATAAAAGAATTTAACAATAGGCTTTTTTAACATTCCGATTTCTAACATTCTATCTCTGAACCTTGCCTACAAGATTCGAGTCTCGGCTTATCCTAATCTCATTTTCGCTTATCTAATGTTCTTATTTACATGGAAAGGAACATCCTTTCCTTGTAGCAACACACACACGCACACACACACACACACACACACACACACACACACACACACACACACACACACACACACACACACATATATATATATATATATATATATATATATATATATATAATTGCAGAAATTTCCCAGTGGACCAAAAGACACTAGGTTTGTTCAAACAGATGCCACATACAAATTTATTATATCTATACTGCTACCCATTATATTATGTAACTTTGGAATACCATTTTGCACACATTTATTCGCTATTTTAAAATTCTAGATTACATCCTATGAGAACCATCATCACAGTCGTAAAGACCTATTGTGGAAGTAGTTGTTATTTTTCCCTCTAAATAAAAGGTACCCCTACCACTCCCATTTGACACCGGTAGGTATTATGCATTTTCGTCAAGTATGGGGTTTTACCCTAATTTTCTGACTCATATACTTATACACATAACATAATCTTTCCTTTTCCTGATTCTCAAAATGATAATTTCTCGCTTCACAGGTTCCATATAATCTTATTGGCTTAGAACTACCTATTCGTTCATTCCAGAATGCATATCCTCATTCAAAAAAAAAAAAAAGCGTCAGAGATTTCAAAACATAGCTTCCCAAGAGACAACCATTTAAAATAAAATACTCGATTACACACACATTAACACATCGAATTTTCAGCAACATCGTCACATGCAGATAGCCATTATTTCTTTCTTCCTTTTCTAAAAGCTACATAAAACTTTCCTTTTACATTACAATTGACTAACATTATTTCTGTACACAAGAATATAATGTTACAAACAACTGATTACGCGACTCGCTTTCCTGTTATTTGGAAGCCTTTAAACTGTCTTAAACGTTTACTTTCTTCTCCCTTTCAAAACATCTACATAAACCTTTCTCTTTTATCGATTCCTCCGTGATTATTATAGTGAAAATCCGATTTTTGTACTTCGTAATTTAGGACGCTCGATTCGACGATATTTTTTTGTTTAATCAAAACATTTTAAAAAAATGACGCTACGACATATTTTTTAATGTAAAAAAGTTGGTTTGCTTTTACTTTATTTATTATTTCCCCTTTCTATTATCCTTTTCTTGATATTTTTTTTCACTCTTCATTGGTTACCCCTTGCCACCGGTTAGAGCAACCCATGAATGTTAAAAGGGGGTATATCAAGGCTTCATCTCTGATCTTCTTTCCTCCAATCCGGATGTTTTTGGATGTAACAAACCTCTAAATATTAAAGAGTTCTTAGGATCTTGCGACAAATAAAAGTATTAGTGGGCATTTCAAAACTAGGATTTTTTTAAAGTGAATTAATGTTTGTGGTCAATAAAAAAGACCAAAAAATCATTAGAACATCCAAATTGTCATCAAATTATTTGTGACTGCAGGATTTAGATCATAGAAAATTATCGCAGTCCGAAATACCTAAGCTATTTTTTAACCTAAAAACACTTTACTTATTCAGAGAAAAAATAATGCATACAACTATCTCGAACTGAAATAATCACACAGCAATGGCATTGGAATTTATAAGTTAAGAAACCAATAAAACACAGCCTTCGGGCTGGAATCACAGTGGGGTATCTGTTCTGATGCTGCAGTTCACCTTTTCTGTCTTTCCTTCATGACTGAGACAATTTTTTAAATTTTGTTCCTGTCCAGAATGCCCCTTTTTAGGGAGCTGGATTTCTCCACATTAAAAACCGACCTTGTGTCTAACTCTGCCCTCGTGGGGAGGCAAGTAAAGAGGAACATTTATAAAGTTTCAAATCAACTTAGTATCGATTGAAATATTTTGTGTTAATTTCTTTTTCTTTTTTCCTTTCTTGTGGCATGCTATCTTCAAATAAGAAAACTCTATATGGTCTTTAATGGGGATTTTCTTTTCAAATATTTCAACCAGGAAGATAGTGGTTCGTGAAGAGTAGAAAATGGATCCTGGATTTACTTTTGACAGCCGCGTAAATCTTGCTGTCCTTATTTTTTGTCCTTTAGTCCTCAAATTCCATGAACGATGATTCTGACAAAGAGGGAAGAATTGCTGTTTTTTTTGGGTCAGTTTATCGTTGGCAAGTTTTTGGCCTTGAAGTAGTATTCTTAACTCCTTACATCAAGTGGCTTGATACTTTGTCTAGAGCGATTTCGAGAAAAAATTAGAAACGGTTTAAGATGACATAGACTTTACTTTTCTAATGATATTATTCTACAATGAAATAAAAGAAAAAAGAAAAAATACAACCTGTTAACATGCCCGATGAACACATATGTAAACGAAACTAAGCTGATTTTACATTTTTCAATAAATAAATATTTATTTTTAAAAAATCTGCGTTGTATTTGCTTCTTAACTTACTAAATTCTAAGACAAATATGTGTTTAGTAATGTGGTGGTTTAGTAATTTGACGATTTAGTAATTTGACGGTTTAGTAATTGGATGATTTAGTAATTTGACGATTTAGTAATTTGATGATTTAGTAATGTGATGATTTAGTAATTTGACGATTTAGTAATTTGATGGTTTAGTAATTTGGTGATTTAGTAATTTGACGATTTAGTAATTTGACGGTTTAGTAATTTGATGATTTAGTAATTTGACGATTTAGTAATTTGACCGTTTAGTAATTTGATGGTTTAGTAATGTGACGATTAGTAATTTGACAATTAAGTAAGTTGACGATTTAGTAATTTGACGATTTAGTAATTTGATGATTTAGTAATTTGATGGTTTAGTGGTTTAGTAATTTGGTGATTTAGTAATTTGACGATTTAGTAATTTGATGATTTAGTAATTTGACGATTTAGTAATTTGACGATTTAGTAATTTGATGATTTAGTAATTTGCTGATTTAGTAATTTGACGATGTAGTAATTGACGATTTAGTAATTTGACGATTTAGTAATTTGACGATTTAGTAATTTCATAATTGATTAAAATCTGAGACACCGGATTAAGAAAGTAAAGGTAATGAAAGAAACAATCGAATGTCGATATTAATGAAATGAATGAAAACGAACTATTTTATGGAAATCGCTTCAGACAATGTATAATGTCACTTGATGTAAGGAGCTAAAATTAATACTTCAAGGTCTAAAACTTGTCAACGAATAGACTTTGACCCAGAAAACAGCAATTCTTCACTCTTTGCCAGAAACATCGCTCATAGAATGATAGGACTAAAGGACAAAATGAGGCAAACGAGAGTGCCGAAAGTAACTCCAAGATCCACTTTCCGCTTTCCTTAAACGATAACGTGGAGTCGTGTTAGTAAAAAAAACTTTGGGACTCTATCAAAAAATAAATGTCCGATCATATTTTCGTCGTTCATCTCCCTTACATTTTTATAATTTTCCATCATTTCCTCGTTTTTCCAATTGAAACACCGATGCATTTCTCTAATCGATCCAATTTGAAAATATAATATTGCTGCTGTTTTTTCCTTTCTTTTTTATTCGTTTTGTTCAATTATCCGCGGCATTTAAAAAAAAAATGAAAAACACGTCTAACTTACAAGCGCTTAACTTTTAATTTACTCATTGAATTGCAACGCTATGAGTGTAATTCAATATTAAGAAAATGAGGAATTTCGTTGGATGATCAATTCCTCGGTGATTCTTTAAGTATTTATTACTCAAGCATGCACCGGGCCAGATTAAAGGGCTCATGTATGATATGAAAAGAAACTGGAATCTTAAGGAGATATCAATCATACCAGTTATTATAGGTGGCATAGGGATTATGAAGAAGAACCTGAAGTCCTACTTAACTAATATTCCTGGTGAACCAAGTGCAAAAGATATCCAGACAATTGCACTTAAGGGAACAACGAGGATACTAAAAAGAGCTCTCGGTTGGTTTCAATAAAAAGTAGGGTAATGTTGGCAGCTGGTTTGGCTGCTCCATACCCAACGTTACAATCTTCAAAGGTAGAAATGAGACAAAGTAAAGTCCATTTCTAATAGTTGAAACAACTTTATTGAGCCGTCCTCGTTAACGTGTAAATAAGAGCGAATGAAAGAGAAAAGTGTTAGTAAATGAATACGTCCGTTAGTAAAGAATATGTTAGGAAGTCATTCTAGTGTTAACCCTTTACCACCAAATTATACCGTGTGTAAGTCATCGTTGTGTGTGTGTGTGTGTTGGAGCCTTGGAGTGTTTTGCCAAATCCCAAAGCCAGATGGGCCGAGTGGAGGAGTTGGTTGTGTCTCAAGATACAAGTTTGAGTGTTGGTCTGAACAATGTAGAGGTGTTGATGGAACCTTGTTCTGGCCAAGAAAGAGGAAGAGTTTTAGTCGACACTACCTTTCTTGTTGTGTATTCAGTTCACCTGACAGATAGCCTCTGATTGGTCAAGAGAGAAAGGAAGTTAAATGCTTGCATCAATCAGCGTCGTGTTTATAAATTAAACAGATTAAAAATTAAAAATCGCATACCACAAAATTGTGGTTGTCGCTGCTGTTGTAGTACCATTGCTACTGTTGTTGTTAATACCAGATATAATATATAACGGATGAAATCGATTGGAATTTCTGTTTTTCATGTAAAGAAAACAGATTTTAAAATTTTGCAATAAACCGGCAAGCCAAATCAAATATGGCCTAGCAAATGCAAGATAGGTTTTACTTCGGTAATTCGACTAACTTAATGTTATATACAAACATCTAAAGCAAACAATAATGATGATATACAGGCTTGCCAAGAATCTCTTACAGGCAAAGATTTCCTGGGAAACAAAATACAACATTCATGCAATACAATTTAATATATCTTTACATTTATGATGAGTTTCATTTTAATAATAGACATTACCTATGAATCAGAGGTATCGCCATTGGCACTAAAATGGTGTCCAGCTATTCAAATATATTTATGAATGTATGAGAGACAAAATTAATTACCAAATATCCCCTAAAACCAATTCACTGCTGTAGAGATATAGTCGATATCTTCTTCATTCTGACACATAATCTAGACAACCAACTGTATTTTCATCAACATGTCAACAATTACTGCCACGAAATACATTTTATCTTTGAACATTAACACACTTCAGCTGTCTTCATAGATGTAGAACGCAATACCATGAGGTTCTTTCCAAGCTGATTACAGCATAATCGTTTTTAACATAAATTGGAACAAAGACATTGAGGAGATTGTCAAGGTTGATGCGAAGGAGTTGGGCTCTTTCTAACATGCTAGAAAATTATTCACGCCTGATAGTAATCTTTATCTCTACCAAGCCACCATTCATCCATGCATGGAGTGTTGTTGCCGTATCTGGGCTGGTGTAATCTCTTGCTCTTAGACAGAGACCAAAAAGAGTCTCCAACCTAATGGGTCCCACATTATCAACCAAGCTCCAAATTCTGTCCCATCACCGAAATGTAGCACTCCTGTGCCCGTTTTACAAGTATTTTAATGGAAAGTGCTCCAACAAACTTAATGCACTTGTAGCACCTTGACGTAAATACACCCTCGTTAACCTAACAAGCAGGAAAAATACACCTCTGCTCTGTAGATGCTGGAAAGCCTTTTACTATTATATTATTTTCTTCCCTCAAACTTCTAGATTTTGGAATTCCCTCCCAGTGTCCTGCTTTCCTGACTGTACTAACATGCAGAAGTTCAAGTGTAATGCAAACAGGCATCTCACTATGTAAATAGTGTCCCTATAGATTAAACCTCAAATAATAGCCCCTCGGATTCAAGTGACACTGTGTCTTGTTTGGAGTGAAATAATAGCAAAAAGAAAAAGAAAAGAGTGTTACCAACCTTCTTGCAGCTCTCTTAAGTAATCAGATTTTGCCCAGATCAAATTCATCGTCTGAAGTCGCCATGGTGTTCATCTCACTAAATTTTGTCTTCAAGTGATATTTGACCCGTTAGTAAAAAAAAATATTTTATAAACTGAAAACTATTTTTGTTTGCAAATGAAATTGTTTGAATAACAGAATTATTTAATCTTAACGGTAATTCATAACGAGAGTTATGCACATATGTTCATTGTAAAAACGCAACAGTTCATTGTCATTTTATCAAAGAATATATATTTTTGATGAAGAAAGGATCACCGCTCGAAATATTACAACTTAAATTATGATAACACATACAATTTAACATTATTGTAATGCTTCCTATATTTTTTATTTATCAGATGTGAAAAATTTATGTCTTTTAGCCCAGAAACACAATTTATGTTACAACAAGAGCATACATGGCATACCCAAATGGCTACGTATATTGGATCAGAGTTACTCCAGTTCATAGTTTGACTGGTGATATAGTTATCTAAGCCCCACTGATGATTCTTAGTAAACATGAAACATATAGGTCTATATAATTTATTATAAAAAGAATAATTATTAAAGCCACATAAAAGTTCAGCACGTTGATAAAAATATGAAAAGTTTTTAATCCATTAATATTGCAAAACTTATCTCCCTTGTCAGATGGAACATTTTCTGAGATTTGCTATATTTGTAAATAAAATATAAAGTTTATTCCTCTCACATTCAAGATGATTGCTTGGGTGGTCGAATGATTAAGCATGTTGGATTGGAGTTAAGAAAAAAAATATTATATATATATATATATATATATATATATATATATATATTTATATATATCGGACAGATTCTTTCGTTGTATCAAAGCTTATATATATATATATATATATATATATATATATATATATATATATATATATATATACTAGACTACCCGTGACCCGTTGGGTCAGTATGTTATACTATGGAATTCATGTATGAGCGTGACACTTGTGACGTAAAGAAAATAGTTTTTTTTTGACATAACAGAAACATTTCTATGAAAGTATATTAAAATGAAAAATCACGGACGGATCATTCAAACATGAAAAAAAAATCCTCCCTATTCGTGCAAAGTTACTTATTTTTCAGAATAATCGCTCAAAAATCTAAAATTAAACATAATTTTTCTAGGAATCGAACGCTGACAAAAGTCATTTAGCAGCAAAAACGCACGTGAACCTACCGATGAGAAATATATGAAAAACCCATATTGGAATCCTTCAACCAACTTATAGAAACTTAAATTCTCAAAAAAAAAATTAATAAAACCTGAAGCAAAAAAATAAAACCTAAATAAATAAAATAAAATTAAACTAATATTGAAACAGATTAATAAATGTGTCAACAAATTCATCATTCTCACACAACTATTGTATCTAGAAATGTAAACAAAAAATAAAATAAAAAAGAAGGAAGGAAGGGAAAGGGACGGATAGAGAGTAGTAGTAGTAGTAGTAGTAGTAGTAGTAGTAGTAGTCTTGGCTTTACTACATTTGTTCTTATGTTTGTCAACGGGTTAAAGTTGTTTAGTTGTAAGAAAATAGCGACAGTATAGTTGTAATAAAGAATAATTGCAAAACACCCCCACTCTTCCCATGTTAAATAATAATTTCGAAATAATAACGTTAATATTTCAGTGTGCAGGTCAAAATCTGCAAAAGAAGCGATTTGTGTTTATTTGTTTACGTTGTTATGGATTAATGTTTATGCACACATGCGCAACCGGATGTCGTAAACCAGAAAGTGGGTTACATCACTCGTTCCAAGGTCATTTGAGTTTTATAATTATATAGATATATATTGGACAGATTCTTTCACTGTATCAAAGCTTTTCAGTATGGCTAGACAAGTAACTGCCTTAAGTTGGGATAGAACGTTTAGATTATATTACGAACTGCTAAGGTAGTTGAAATCATAATGATAAACAGTGTCAAACGACTGAAGCTCCATTTGTTTACACAAAAAACATTGCATTTATGCACTAGTGGCAGTTTATTATTTCATATATCAGTATACTCAACCCAAGACAGGGAACATACTTTAGTCATTTACAAACATATATATATATATATATATATATATATATATATATATATATATATATATATATATATATATATATATATTGTATTGGTAGTAAACCTACTATATATATACACACACACACACATATATATATATATTGTATTGGTAGTAATTATTTGTAAGTGTGTCCACCAAAAGAGTGCTCAATGTTTAGACAGAGCCAAAATAAGTGAATTTAGTTTACAAACAAATGGTTACACATAAGCATACATGTTTCAGCGAAAACTCAGTACGGGAATCGCTTCGTCAGGCCAAGGACATTTCAGCGATTCCGGTACTGGGTTTTCGCTGAAACATGTATGCTTATGTGTAGCCATTTGTTTGTAAACTAAATTCACTTATATATATATATATATATATATATATATATATATATATATATATATATATATATATATATATATATATGAAGTCATTTTTTCAGTTCAGTGTTAGGTTTTCTCATTGGTTCACAATAATAATGCAAATTTTTGTATTCCTAATAGAAACTGATAGTGATATATTTTCAGAAGCTTTATTCAGCTCAGAATGGTTCTGTACAAACATATATAATGATTTATAGTTATCTATAGCCAGAAGAGTTCTTATTCAAGGGAAGATAATTATAAATCTAATTAATAATAATCTCCAACAATGTAGGTAACTTATCATTTTATCTCATTACAATAAACATTATACATTGAATAAACATTATACAGTGAATAAACATTATACAGTGAATAAACATTGTACAGTGAATAAACATTATACAGTGAATAAACATTGTACAGTGAGGATATCTAATATTATTTCACTGGTGAAAAGCAAGCCTGACTGAGAGCAGGAAATAAGTCCAAAATTATCAAAAATTATTTTAGAAATCGATATCTGCTTTTCCGTTTAGTCAAACATTATTTTATTTTAAATAACTATATTGGATTGAATCTATTTTTAAAATGTTGGTTAAAGAATGGATTTGGAAATAAAATTCATGATTTTAAGGCAGTTCTATGGAATTTCTATAATTTTTTTTTTCACAATCAAGGTTGGAAATTAAAATTAAAGACAAAATGTTCTTAAATATTCTTAACTTGAATATTTATTTTTTAAATCCAGATTCCTTGGTATTGTGTATATGCAGCGACCTAGAAAGAAAGAGCTATTCAAACAGTCACTATACTACAATTAAATATAAAAATAAATTAGGCACTGATTAAACAATAATCACACATCTTGATTTTGTTTATTAGAATATTTGCTTATTCAAGACAGGTGTGCATATCTATGATTAATGGAGATTTGGTATCTGTCTGTCTGAAGGTAAAACTATACTGTTACCTCTATTTATTGTACTATTGTACTATCTTTTAATGCTCTGTTTGGTGGGAGGAAAAGGTAGTGTAGTATCTGTTCTGTTGTCATCAAGCAATCCTCCCAGGCATTTCTACTTCCTTGTTGTCATACGATTATCCTCCCAGAGGATAGCAATCTTCATTTTTTATTGTGATGTGGGTAGTGTAGTATCAGTTGTCATTGTCATGATACCACTCTCCCAGGCATTATCTTCTCTTTTTGGTGAGGAGTTAGTGGAGTACTTTTTTTGTTGTCATAAGACCATTCTCCCAGGAATTATTTCTTAAATTTTTCTTTTCTTTTTTTTTTTAATTTTTGGTGTGGGGCAGGGTAAGATATAACAACAATAAATTATCACAATTAGCTTCAACCGGAATGAACATATTTTGTTAGTATATAAATAATTGCTAGATAATTGGATAATTGCTAATGCACATATAATAGCTAAAGTTATTCGCAAATACTGATGTACATTATATATATATATATATATATATATATATAAATATATATATATATATATATATATATATACATATATATAAATAGCCGCACTGATGAACTGTGAAACAGCGAAACAGTATTGTATGTGGATGACTACATATATATATATATATATATATATATATATATATATATATATATATCTTTCTACTCCAGTAGTTTCTTCCCCAGAACCGCTAGACTCTGGAATTCCATTTCAGGTCCCTGCTTCCCCAACTGTACTGACATGACGTGAACCGACATCTTGCTGCCCAAAACCTAACATAGTACCCCAGTAGTTGTTGCCCCTGAGAGTAGCCCCCTACACTAAAGTGGCAACGTGCCTTGTTTGGGGTGAAAATGTAATAAAAAAAAAAAATATATATATATATATATATATATATATATATATATATATATATATATATATATATGCATGTGTACGTGTCTGTGTGTACAACTCTCCTACAGCCCACACCACTGGACCAATCATGACCAAACTTGGCATGATGATGGTCACCCACCTAGGGATCTATCACACCATTTTTCAAGGTCAAGGTTAAAGATTAAGATCATATTTAGTACAGCTCTTACAACATCCACTTACAGCAAGGGTGCCTATGAAGCACGCACCCGAGTCTACATCAAAGTCCCACTCAAAGCGCTGGTATATTTGCTAGTATATATATATATATATATATGTGAGATGTAAGAGAGAATGAGAGAGAGAGAGAGAGAGAGAGAGAGAGAGAAAGGAAATGAGATAGATAGAGCAAGAGAGAAAAAGAGAGAAAGAAAGAGATAGTGAGCGAGAGAGGAAGGAAGCAAGAGAGAGAGAGAGAGAGAGAGAGATTATTTTGCATCAGCTAAATTTGAAAACCAATATTGATTTTTAAAAGTTAGAATATCAAAATAATATCAAAACCACTTTGGACAGAACCAAAACGAAAATAAAATTCTTTAAAAAAAGAATTGCTTGTGTTAAAATGAAGAGCGCCATTCTTTACAGAATAATCTGAAGTTGCACTGGCAAAGAAAGATTTTCTAATTTTCTATTTTTAAATATTCAACAGCCAATCATATTCTCGGATTGATTTATTTATGAAAAAATAGCAAAGCTTTATGATTGAGCAGAAAATATGAAAGATTTCAATTTCTGTCTTTACCTTTGAGAGTTTAAAATTAAACATTTTCAAGTTTATGGCCGTAAGATTTCCAAGATTTCTAAGGCAAGATTATGAGGGGAGTGCAATAAGTAATGCCCCTGACTCACTTCCCATAGCAGTAGAGCAACGAAGCTTGGCACAGTTATTAGTCTTTCTCTACATAGGAACTACCTAGAGTTATGCATTTCTCCCATCGTTTGATGCAGCTCTGGAGACCGTTTTTGTAAAACACCCCAGGTTGGTCCTCAAACCACGACGTGACTTCAGAAATCAAGGCTGCATCATCTGTGAAACGCTTTCCTTTCAAAAACAACTTCATGGCTGGGAAGAGGTGAAAGTCAGAGGGTGCAAGGTCAGGAGAGTAGGAAGGATGGGGTAGGATTTCATAACCACATTCCCGTGCTTCTGATCTGGCGATATGCGAGTTGTGGACTGGAGTGTTGTCCTGCAGGAGGAGGGTCCCTTTGCTGATCTTGCCCCACCTCTTGATTTTGATAGCTTCCCTTAATTTCCTCAAAAGTGAAGCATAATAGACTTCTGTAATAGTGGTACCCTTTGCCAGGAAATCTGTCATCACTACTCCGTCCTGGTCCCAGAAGACTGTGAGCATGACGTTGCCAGCGGAGGGCTGCACCCTTGACTTCTTTGGAGGTGGTGAGTCCAAGTGCTTCCACTGCATTGACTGGGCTTTGGTCTCTGGATCATAATGATGGACCCAGGTTTCATCCTGTGTAATCAGTCTTTTGAAAAACCTTGACTCATCTTCTTGGCACATCTCCAAATTCATCTTCGAGCACTCGACGCGTTCTCGCTTCTGGAATGGTGTGAGCATCCTGGGAATCCATCTGGCAGACACCTGATGCATATGCAAATGTTCATGAATGATAGTTTCCATAGACCCTGTACTAATCTTGACATCTTGGGCTATTTGGTAATTAGTAATGCGCCGATCTTCCAAAATGGCAGCCTCAACTTGACAGGCAGATGCCTCATCAATGGCAGAAGGGGGGCGACCAGGTCTGGGAGCTGTCTCCACAGACTTCCGGCCGTGTTTGAATTCACGATGCCAGCGTTTTACAAGGTCATATGATGGGGCATTATCACCATAAGTTTCTTTCATTTTATCAAAAGTCTTCTGTGGTGTGCGTCCTTTCAAATACAAAAACTGGATCACTGCTCGACATTCAACAGGCTCCATTTCACACCTGACTTACTTCAAACACCTGTAAAACAGAAACCACCATTAGTTCAGAGCTGTAATTTGCCACATAACCTGTAGAGATATAAATCATTGCACATGCAAAATTTCAGCTAAATCAGACAACTGGAAGTGGTTCAGGGGCATTACTTATTGCACGCCCCTCGTATTTGCTTGAAATCACGAATAACCAATGCATGGAGTATTGTTGCCACATCTGGGCTGGTGCACTAATCTCTAGCCTTTCCCTTTTGGATAGAGTGCAAAAAATGGACACTAATCTATCTCATACTGTTTACCAAGCTCTAATCCTTGTCCCATATCAAGTATTACTGGACCAAAAACGAAGACAGATTTTCTGATCCTTTGCGATATTACAATCACTGCTGGACGAAATAGATATTGTTTGTCACTAAGTAGACTTTTTTGCTGAGGTGATTGACGATTCCTTGATTATCAAAGACACAAACAGCTTAGTCATGATGCACAAGAGACTGATATTTCTGTATTGAAACCAATCATAAGTATTTTTAACAAGGTCTTTCAAGATCGTGAGAAAAATTTCCCCTTTAACAACTGAACTCTTTTGTAAGAATAAGAGTTAGTTCCAGTTGCTACTCCTTTAGTACTATGATTGGAATGTTGTTAGGATCGGTTGCCTTACTGGTATTAATGTTCTTGAAATGTTTGGCAACATCCGGGATAGATATGCGGATGTCGTTTAAGGTATTCCCGGTTATAGAGGGAGATTCTGGAGTAGAGGGTACTCTGATTGCAATAGATGAAATTTGATGGAAAATTATTTTTTTTTCGAAAAGGTTGTCTTTAACAGATATTGAGGTTATCAGCTCTGATCAGTTGTTAAAAATAAAATAAAGTAAAACACCATCTTTGCTATTTATGGATGTCTAACTTGAATACAGACTCATGATATTATTGTAAAACTCCTTATTGAAAAATTAACTGTTAACTCGGAAAGAGGAATAGAAAGAGTAAAAGATTTAGGGTTAAAATTAGTATCACGCATGGAATCCTTGTAAAATATTATTTGAGAGTACTTGTATTTTCATTTGGAAAGCAGGATATAGAGACTGTAGTAGTTAGTAGACGTTTATAGGTAGAAGATTGCATGTGTTTTTGTAGCTGCTAAAACTGAAGAAAATCTGAGGTTACATCGGCCAAAACGTTGTGAGAATAACATCTAAGATGCAAACGGTAGTCCAAATAGTCTAAACAACACAGACATTACTCATATTAATACAGAATTTTAAAGTAGATGTAAGAATTTTGGAAACAACATGAGGTAATTGAATCGGCAGTTCTTGTTATTGGACAAATAAAAACCGCTGGCTCTGACTTCGGATGAACGTTAATGAACACTGACAGAAATCTCAAACTGAGGCGGCTGTTTCTGCTGGCAATGATGTCCGTCAAATGCATTCACAGGAAATGGGTGATCGCCATTTGTTCCTTTTATAATTAAATGAAAGAGAGTGAAAAGAATAACACGTTCAGTGCCACAAGTATAAGAGAATTGTGTCAAAACACGTATTTGTTTCTGCTAACAAAAGCCATGCGCACCATTTCTTATGCCGCATCTTTGTGCCTGTTTTACAAGTACTTTAATAGAATGTGCTCTGATGAACTCGTAGCATTTGTGTCTCCCTCGACGTACATACTTCTAACAAGCAACAAAATCCCACTCCTTCACTGCTGAGGTCTCTAGATGCTGGAAAGACGTCTATTCTAATAGCTTCTAACTTCGAACTTTCTACCCTAGACTTTGGAATTCCCTCCCTATTTCCTGCGTCCGTGACTGTACTAACATGCAGAAGTTTAAATGTAATATGAACAAATATCTCGCTGCTCAACTCCATACAATCCCTTTGTAGTCCTTTTGGTTAATTATACCACAAAGCTAAAAAACAATTGTTAGGTGGTTTTAAGAAATTGACTTCCAAGCTAACCTACCTCCGGCTAAATTTCTTTTCTTTTTTTTTTTTCAAAAAATGAAAAAGGGGGAAAACAAAAAAAGTAGTGTTTTTTCACCCAGCGTTGCTCATTGTGATCATCATCAGCAGCAACAACAGCAGCAGCAACAGCCGCAGCAAAGAGATGAGAACTATCAATCTGGGTGTACCAATGTTGAATTTAGTTCATTCCACAGA
Source organism: Euprymna scolopes (assembly GCF_053919585.1). Lineage (NCBI taxonomy): Eukaryota > Metazoa > Mollusca > Cephalopoda > Sepiida > Sepiolidae > Euprymna > Euprymna scolopes. Next base: position 123,824,227 of record NC_136491.1, read on the forward strand.
AACACTTTCAATTAAGGATGCTGATAACCTTTACCTGACCTATCTCGTAGATACTAATGTCTTTTTAGAAAGCATTCTAATTAGAAAGATATCAGGGGAAACGAATGCCAACAATAGAATCCACATGAATGAATGCATGATGCTCAACAACAACAACAATAACAGCAACAGCAATAAGAACAGCAGCAGGCGTTTTACGTGCTGACATGTGTTGGACGGCTTTAAGAAATTGATGCCCAAACTAACCTATCTTCAGCCAGTCAATCTTACAAGTCCATTTTTATCATTTATAGTTATTGTGCAGCGATTTATGGCAGTTATATCTCCAGAATCATGATATATACACTGTTTGTTAATTTTCGTAATTTGTCTTGATTATTACCGGCCTGCAAGGCTAAAAAACAGTTGTTGGACGACTTTAAAGAAATTGACTTCCAAACTAACCTACATCCGGTCAGGTTTCTTTTTTTTTTTTACAAGTGTATTTTCATCACTTCCTCCCGTGAGCTCTGTAGGGAAAATCACAACTTGCTTGACTAGCATATGTGCGTACTTAAAAAGGTCGGTCGTGTATAAAAAAAAGGAAAGAAAGGCTAAAATGGCGACACTCAGTTGGTTTTATGGGCGACTGTCACGTGAATGAAGCAGACTGTCGCTGTTTACATGCAAATGAGACAGGTGAATAAAAACAGAAGTAAAACAACGAAAGGACGAGGTGGAAGAAAGTGCACTACGTACGTCGTCGTGTGCAAGGCAACTTGAAAAAGTATCAAGTTGTGGAGTTGTAAGTTTTAACAACAGAGTGTCAAGTTGTAGAGTTGAAAATTTTGGCAAAAGAGTGTCAAGTTTTGGAGTTGGAAGTTTTGACAGAAATGTGTGTTGAATTTACACAAGAAATTGTTAATTCAACCATAATTTCCTTGACCTACGTCTGCAAACTGGACCTGCTACCTTAACTGTTCTACACCTGTTAAACCGAGAACTCTCATTCATTTTTAAAACTTGGCCATGCCATCAAAGTGCCCGTTTATTTGCACATATCCCTATACTGTCCAGATTTCTTCCTCTGTGAGTACAGATCTAAGACTGTATTTAAGATTCATATTACACATCCATCGTATCATTTTGATATAATTCCTCTTCATGCAGCGTATGTCCGCAACTCTCACTAGCCAGGTTTTACTTCCATACATCATCACACGGCATACATATGCCTGATAGACTCTTCCCTTATGCGACTGCTGGTTAATAGAAGCAGAAGGTGCTAGTGTGTTTGCATGAGTAAGGAGTTGATGGAATACGTTCAAGTAGGAGAGAGGGGTAGTAAAAATAGGGGAGAGATATAGGACGTGTAAAGAGAGAGAAAGAGAATGATAGACAAAGAGGGAGTGGTAGAGTGATGGGAACAGAGGGATATGAGTGTGAGGGAATTGACAACGCTAAGAGCCTCTACATGCATTCATTTATTTATCTATTCCTTATGTATGTATGTATGTATGTATGTATGTATGTATGTATGTATACGTATATGTATGTATGTATGTATGTATGTATGTCAGGTCATATCATATGCTACTGGTACCATGTAACCCAATACTACCTGCCTCATGGTCGGGTTACCAGCGACTAAACTGGTTCCCCCACCAGACTTGTTTGGTGAGGAGGGCGGCTAGTCTCCATGAAGGATTAAAAACAAGACCTTCCAAAGGGCGAATGAACCCTTTTTCTGAGTCAACGGCTAACTAGCACCGTGTATATTTGTGTGTGTGTGTGTGTGTGTGTGTGTGTGTGTGTATGTGTATTGGAGTGGAGAGGGCTCCCGTAAGCCATGGTGAAGGCAACCTTTCTAGGAGAAGCAAATCTCTGATTTAAAAAACCATAAAGCGGAAAACCAGTATCCGCATTAAGCTGGTCTGCAGTTTAATTTGTTGGTGGCTATCTTGCTCTTGCTTGTTGCTGGATCTCAACATTTTGAACCAAGAGAGAGATTTAGCTGTCGTACAAAGCTAAGGCTCTGTAACATCATCTTTGTATAGATACTCCCTCAGGCATTTGTCTATTAAAATGGTCCTGTGGCGATGAAAGTCATTTTTGGGCTCGTGGACTTTAAGTGTCTGAGGAAGTGGCACTCGTCTGACAAGACGTTGCAATCATCATGTATACGTATATGTATGTCCACGAGAGCAGAGTTAGACACAAGGTCGGTTTTTAATGTGGGGAAAATCCAGCTCCCCAAAAAGGGGCATTCTAGATAGGAGCAAAAATAAAAAAAATTCTCAGTCATGAAGGATTTCCTCTCCACTGACAGAGGACAGAAAAGGTGAAGTGTAGCGTCAGAACAGATATTACACTGTGATCTTGTGATGAAGGCCAAGATAATTTTACGAATATATGTATGCATCTATCTATCTATCTATCTATCTATCTATCTGCTTATGAATCTATATATCTATGCATGTCTTTGTATCTGTTTAAGTATTTTTGTATCCATGAACTTTGAGAACAATAAGCCGGTCCTAATATCTTAATACACAGAGTTAGATTGGGAGTGGTTTACCTACCAGCACAGCACAGCATGCTCTCACGAGATTGCTTTTTGGATGCCAAAATGTGCTTATGCATCTGGAAAACCAGTGCGGCTTTCGGCAAACTGGGGGGAAAAAATGCTTTGCTTTTAACATTATCAATTATAGAGTATGCGTTTTGAGCTCCTTTTTACTGCATTGAAACCAGGATGCTTTTCCGCAAGCAAATTCGTTTTTATAGGCAATGTTTTAGACAAATACTTCACATCAAGTAACAGGGTAGGGGCGGTGGCGACGTTGTTGTGTCAGAGTTACCTGGGTAACAGGGCTCTGGTGCAAATCCAGTCATCACCAGGATCCCTAATCCTCTGGTCTTTTTTAGAACTGCAATTTAATGGAGCGGAAGTGCCAATGTTGCTTCTGCATCATTCGTTTTTGTATTCCAGATCAAACCTTCCCCGACTTTGCATGCAACTGCTGAGTCTGGCTGTTTTTTGGTGTCATAGAAAAGCACTTGCAATCCTGTGAACGAGGAAAAATTCATGCAGACAATCCTAGGGCGTGATCTTTCTGGGCCCCGTGCAGAATTCCAACTTGCATGACAAATAAAGAATCAAAAGCAGAACCAACTGGCACGTCTATGATTCTTTGAGAATGTATCGAGGAAACAGAAATTTGTTTGGTTAGGATTTTATTGACCTCTGTTTTAGTGAAAATGAAAATGAAAACAAGACAAAATACTGGAGATTGGTCAAATCAAAAAAAAAACAAAAAAAAACTGGAATCATTTATTCTGTATATGCGTAGGAAAAAATGATGATCCTTTTTGTTAAATATTCCCTTCTCTCAGTCTTTCTGTCCCTTTCTCTTACTCCGACTCTCTCGTATATATATATATATATATATATATATATATATATATATATATATATATATATATATATAATGTATATATGTATATATGTATATATTATTCTATAATTAATATATATTCAGAATGTAAGAGAAGATATAATTATTATCTAAGTCGGTAGAGCACCGGATGACAACTACTGCTTTGAGTTTCGAATCCCGGGTTCAGATGTGTTCAACTGATAAGCCCAAATAAGGGCGAAACTCGAGTCTTAGACTTCCGGTTTGTTGGCTTACATGGCTCTTGTAAGCTGTAACGTTGCTTGACTGTGGAAATATTTATATATATATATATATATATATATATATATATATATATATATATATATATATATATAGATATATATCTAGATATATAGATATATAATATAGTTTCTACAAACAGAAAGTCCGCACTTGTAATTTTTTCAAAACCTGCAAATTCAAGCTAAATTTTATGTAACTGTTTAAACAATCTATACCTCATTTGATTCGCCTTTTATTCTTCTATAATTTTACCTGTTCATATTTGAATTTTAATTGAAATATTCTCGTGTTCACGTCAATTTAAAAAAATAAGTTCAAATTGAGATGGCAAAAAGAAAGTCCGCAGCAACAAATTCGCTTAAAACCAGCTTAAATTATCGACCCCTAAATCAGTTTAAAATATCCATCAACAGCCAACAAAGCATCTCTAATCGTAATTGTTGTTGTTCCAAGTTATACAACGTAACATTTAGTCCATATGCCACGACTTTCTCTTAGTGATCGTCAGGAGCTCATTAATCTCCACCTTTCTGGTTTATCCAATCGAGAAATTGGCCGCAGATTAAAATGTGATAAGAAAACGGTACAAAAGACTGTGCAAAAGCACCAAAATGCCGGCAGTGTTTGCAATGCCTCTAAATCTTGTTGTACTAGAGTTACTTTCTAAGAGGGAAGACAATGCTATCAAGATCCACAGCCTAAGAAACGGATTTGAAACGGCTCTCCAAATCCAACAACAGTGCAATCTTGTCAAAAAGTGCTCTGTTTCTACTGTCAAGAACAGATTAAAGGAATTTAATTTGCGAGGATATGTGGCAAAACACAATCCAATGATTTCTGTAAAGAACAGAAAGCGCCGTCTGAACGTCGTCAGTTGCAATGAAGATCATGACTCTTCAGATTGGTCAAAAGTGCTTTTTAGCGACGAAAGCAAGTTCAATAGGCTAGGCAGTGATGGTAGACAGTACGTCCGTCGGAGGAAAGATGAAGAATTTAATCCTAGGTGCTCAGTTTCAATGCTGCAAGGAGGTGGAGGTTCAGTTTTGATGTGGGGCATTATTAGTACCAATAGGCCAGGGCCTATAGTTCACTTGCAAGGTCAAATTAATTCGACCAAATACATTAATATGTTGACTGAGCATTTTCTACCTTACTTTGGTCAGAATTTGGATGATGATCCCACCTTGATGCAGGATAATGCTCCCATTCACACAACTGGCAATGTCAAGGGGTTCTGCATGATATTCCATGTTTGGATTGGCCTGCACAATTTCCAGATCTCAATCCTATCGGAAACGTATGGCATTACATTAAGCAACAGCTACGCAATGATAGAATTTCAAATTTGGAAGAATGTTGGACAAAACTTTTTAAAAAGTGGGATGCCCTTTCCCTGGTGTATTGTTGCAGTCTAATTCAAGGAATTCCCAAAAGATTGCAGGCTGTCAAATTGCAGAAGGGCTATGCTATTAAATATTAACTAGTTCATTGTGTTCCTGTTGTATTTGTGTTGCATTAATGTCCTAAAGTTACATTTAAATAACAATTTAACTTTCTTTTTGCTTCCTCAATTTGAAGTTATTTTTTTAAATTGACGTGAACACTAGAATATTTCAATTAAAAGTCAAATATGAATAAGTTAAATTATAGAAGAATAAAAGGCCAATCAAATGAGGTAAAGGTTGTTTAAACTGTTACATCAAATTTAGCTTAAATTTGCAGTTTTTGAAAAAATTACAAGTGCGGACTTTCTTTTTGCTGCCTCACTGTTGTAACTAATCTCACCTGCTACTTAATTGGCTGAAAACATGCGACGCTCGCTCTTTATATATAAACAAAGTGGTTAGAGCACTGTACAAGTGGTGGACGGATGTTTATTTAAATAGACATTTGGCAAGATTATTTAGGGACGCCGCTCCCGTGGGTCGATCGGTAGAACTGCTGACTGTCAAAACAATGGTTCTAGGGTCAATCCTCGGCTTGGGAGAGGTGCTAGTCTAGTGGCACTGATGAGTTGTGATACAACGAACCAGGACTGTATGTCGATGACTACAAATATATATATATATTTATATATATATATATATATATATATATATATATATAAATAATCAATCTGGATCAAAAACTAGATCCGATATCTGAACCTCTTTGCAGTACTTTTTTAAAGTGAGGTAATGTTTTATCAACCTTGTTGGTGGGGGGCACTGATATAAAACACTGTTTCGTTTGTAATTCCCTGACACAGTTTTTCATGGTAAACAACTGATGATTCGTAAAATCTGGATTAGTTCGAATTCTTCAAAACAAACTAATAAACTGATTACAACAGATTAAGTAACTTACAAGCAAATGAGTTTTAAAACGAAGCAATATATACTTTTAAAGGTTGAAAAAGTTGCAAGACTATATTTAATAGAAGAATTAATTTCTCAAACAAAAGAGTTCTGCACCACTTGTATGTTCCCTAATAAAGATTAAAATCAAGATATGAAACTAAACCTTATGTCTAGAATTTTTATTCCAATTTTGATGAAAATTCATTACATCATTTTGATTCTAGAAAATGTATAAAATTTAAGATTTATGCTTAAGAGTTCTCAAGAAAAACTGAAACTCAGGGGATTTAGCTTATTTGGGGGATCATATTCAGCGTAAATCTGAAATGTTTGAATTTTCAAATTAGAAGTTGTGCCCATATTACAATCCCCTAAAATCTCGTTAACATATACCAAAGAATATGAAATTTGAAAGATAATTAGTTCCTAATACAAATTGTTAAAATTTCAAAACAAAAGTCACCAGTATTTGTTTAAACTTTCAGAAAGGACTTTCATCTTCTTTTTGCATAAAACTAAATGTAGCACACAATGCAAACTCTTACACCTAGCAGTTGTGTTTTCCAAATTTATAATGGCCAGTTAATTATTTCAGACACAAATCCTATACATATAAATATACAAACATTGGACTTAAATAGATATAGAGAATTACAAAATCCTATAGGACATGGACATACAACATATATATATATATATATATATATATATATATATATATATATATATATATATATATATATATATATATACTAGCAAAAGTACCCGTCGTTGACTGGGTTCAAAAACAGCCTACAGAAAATGGATTCATGATTTATGAAAGTATGATAGGTTATGAAAAGGAAGGGTTGTAATGAGATAGCTTCGAATTTGGGGGTAACAAAACCAAAGCAAAATATGATGAAAGTAAAAATAAAATAGATAAACCCCATAATTTATTATACAATACCTGTTCACACTGAAACACTTATCACAATATTCTGTGGATCTACATTAAAAAACCTTGTTAAACTTTGTGACATATTTCCATTCTATAGAGGTCATGCGCGAACAACCACCCCATAATTTTATTATACCATATTTCTTCAAACTGAAACATAATTATCAAAGTATACTTACGCAGATAGATATGAAAAGTCTTTATTAAAGTTTGTGCCTATTTCCATTCTATGGAGGTCAGGCGCGAACGCAGACCCCACAATTTTATTATACCATCCGTATTTAAGTTAAAACATACTTATCAAAGTATTCTTATGTACATTTATATTAAAAACACTTGTAAACGTTTTTTTTTAATTTTTTATTTCCATACTTTGTGGACCAGGCGCGTACGCAGACCCCACAGTTTTAATGAACCACTGTTCTGGCAGATTAAACATACCCATTCCTGTGTCTCGATACATCTTCTATCATTATATGTAATCAGTTTTTTAAAAATAGTCAACCATATATATCCTATATGTGACCACACACACACACACACATTCAGCTTTATATTATATATATATATATATATATATATATATATATATATATATATATATATATATAGGGGTAGGCGGGGTAGGTTGAGCCAATTTTCCATTTTGGCTATTCAGAACCCAAACGACTAATTATTTTGCAAAGATGAGTGTATTATTTTCAATTCTTTTACTTGGGAACATTGTGAAACAAGTTTTAGTCTTCTGCTAGTACATCTAAACCGACCATGAGCTTTACAAAAATGCATATCAAATGGCTCAAGTTGCCCTGACCATGGGGCAAGTTCATCCAACCTCTGGGGTAAGTTGTGCCACACAGGAGTAAGTTGTGCCATGCAAAAATGTGCTGCAAATGAAGAAAGAACAAGCCCAAAATTGTTGCTGTGGTTATAAAACAAATTATAATCATGAAGTAGAAAGGTTAATTACAGCGAATGAACCGGCACAAAATTTGAAACATGTATCTGAAAGTAAGTTAATGAAGTTACCACTGTGACAAGTCACAGCTGAACACGAGTTGGCCAGACCAACGGACTGAACTGCCAACACTATTTGGCTGTGTCAGCTTGTAAACAACATCTTCTGCATTGAAACCCGCTTTGTCCTTTGAGTTTGAAACAAAAACAGGCTTGTCCGTTCCTACCTTCCCAGCAACTTTTTGAAGGAAAAACTTTCGAACTCAAAGTCCTCCCCATTGAGAGTGTCAACCCGAGCAATGTAGTTCACATTTTGTGATTTGCCAGCACATTTGACAACCACAAAATAACCTTCACTTATTCGGCTATCCAAATCAATATCACCATCACTATCTGATGACACATCATCAAATTCAAAATCTGAATCATCAGTGTCACTTGAACATGGGGTTTTAGATCTCGGAGGACATGACTTTTTTCTTACCAGCATTGAACAAATACTGCTTTGTTTTTGTTAATAAGCTACTCTTTCTATTTTCAGAAAGAGCTATCAGCTTCTGTCATTCAAAATCTTTGATCTGCCCTTTTTGCGACCACCTCTTCTTGCCTTTCTTGGAGCTGCTTTCGAAAATGGTTGAATTGCAGATGGTGAAATGTATGGACAATGCATGACATCATGTGAGCTAGATGAAACACAAGACCCAGATGCGGATGGTTGCATAAGATCATCTGCTTGCTGTTTTTTGTGGCTGGACATCATCACTGTGCACGGGCAAGACTGCTCCAGGAACCTCACTTGATGGTCCTGCATCTTCCACAATAGAATTTGCCTCAAGGCTTCCTGCAGCCACATTTTGCTCACGGTCAGTTGGAAGAGAAGGGGAAAAGTCAATTTCACTAACGATGTCCCGGTTATATGGATGAATGCCCGAGGCTTGGAATTCAGCAGCAATGTTCAATGGTATCATGGCAATCATTTGGGCTTGGTTCACTAGAGCTGGGATTTCATATATTGTTAATGTTTTCCCTGTTGTACGCTGTTTTGAAGGGTCCATACACTGACCGGTCGAGCGGCTGGAGATAATGGGAAGTGTGTGGTGGAATGGTCAGTAAGACAACGCCATGAGATCTTGTTGTGTTCACAACATTCAAAGAAATCACCTCTTCATTCATCCAGCCACATCGTGTTGCCCTCTCTATGCACTGTGTTGGTCCACCTCTGATGAAGTGATCTTTGTAGTGGACTCTGGAAAAGAAGAACAGAGGAGGCACGACTGATCCAATTGCACTCACATTGTACACCACCGTTACCAATTCCCCAAGTTCAGCGGAGGTGATTAAACCAACTTGTTTCTTTCCGTTTTCTGTGACAACGGCTCCAGGGTTTTGAACGGTGGTGCATCCAGTCTCATCAGCGTTGTAAATGTCACTTGGTGAGAACTTGTACTTGTCCATTATCTTACTCAAGTTGTTGAAAAAATTATCAACATCTGGGCGGTGAAGGCTGTGGCACGCCCAGAAGATGTCGCTTCTGTCACTCTAATTGCCAGGTTTTGGCGCTTCTTGAAGCCTAACCACCAATCATGTCCTGCTTTTTTCTCACGATCCCAACATGGTGGCACATTTTTTTTTAGCAAACTCATATGCCAGTGTGCGACATCTTCTCAATGACAAACCATGAAACATGTCTGACAATTGTTTCACGTGATCAGCAAAATCCATTTCCATTTAAGGACTAAAAAACCAACTGCCGTAAGGAAATAGGTGTGTAAGCAGTCCCTGCTGGTTGACTGCCTTGTTTTTCCATGTACCGCTTGAGTGTCATTCGATCAATGTTAAAGTCTTTTGCAGCACTCCTCACACTCTGCCCTCCAGTAACAGCGGTAGCACCCCGTTCCATAACATCTGTAGGAGTTTGTCCATGATTTGTCTTTCACACGTAGTTGTGCATGTCTGGTGGGCTTTTTTTCTGTGAAACACACAAAAAAGAAAAATGAAGTTAACACAATAAATCCGATAATTCTCATTTTAATTATCAAATATAATAATGATAATGATTATAATATTAAAAATGATAATAATAATTATTATTATTATTAGAATAACAAAGCGCCTGTACAGCATGCAAATTCCTAGCCAAGCACGGTTTACAAATCTTAAACATTTACCAGGTAACCCATAGATCTAATTCTTATACAAGTAGAGTATGTAACTTATACAACATGCATTTTGAAGTCACTCTATAACAGGCCTACTGATGTGGTTGCATAATCATCTGCTTTTCAAAAACGTGTAAAAAGAAATATGGGGAAAGTTGAGCCAGTGGCACAACTTACCTCATTAGCATTGGCTCAACTTACCTCAGTCTGACCTCATTGACTTGTCTGTTCAAATGCATGCATTCCATGTGTGGTGAATGTAAAAAGTTTTTACAGGTATGAAGGAAAGTAATTGAACAAACAACTACCACATATTATATTTAATCAAACTATTACTACACACAAGAAACATACACTCACCTCTGAAACGCTTTATGTTACTTTTTGGCACGAAACCTGATTTTCTTTTACTGCATCAACCTCTGATCTTGGTTCAGCAAAACAAAATGGTGGAGGTTAAAGTCACGTGATCAGTTGTTTATAGATTGCATACAAACTTGGATTGGCTTAGTCAATTGTGGTTGAAAGGGGGGGTGGCTCAACTTACCCCTATGCTCAACTTACCCCACCTTCCCCTATATATATATATATATATATATATATATATATATATCCACAAACACGTCTCTATGAGTTATCAGTGTGGCTAGAGATAGTGAGATTTGAAACCGCAATGGTTGTCGTCCAATACTCTACAGACTGAGCTATGAAACTGCTGGTGGTAAAATTATATCATTATTTAAAGGAGCTAGTCATTTATTTATTTGATTAACCTTCTTTATAGGCGGTTAGACATAAGGTTAGGCATTAGTTTAATGAAAGTGTTTCTGTGGAATGAATTGGATTCGAACTTGGCACACCTAGGTTTTCAATCGGAGTCCTTAATCACTTAGCCACCGTTCTTTTATGATATTGATAACCGAAAGTACTCTATTCATTTATAGAAGAGTATGGAATTAAGAGAGAGAGAGAGAGAGAGAGAGAGAGAGAGAGAGAGAGAGAGAGAGAGAGAGAGAGAGAGAAAGACAGACAGACAGACAGACAGACAAACATGCAGAGAGAGAGAGAGACAGACAGACAGACGGACAGAGAGTATGAGAGCGAGAGTAAGAGACAAATAGTAAGAGGGAGAAAGAGTAAGGGAGAAACAGACAGCATTCCTGCTCTCTCTTTTTCTGAATCTCTTACTCTTTCTTAGAGAGAGTCTAAAAGAAAAAGAGTAAGAGAGGGGGGGATAAGAGAGCGAGAAAATAGAAAGAGTAAGAGAGAAAGAGAAAGAGAGTAAGAATAAGCACAAGCAAAATATATTCAATTATTTTAGTGAATTTTACTGGAAGAATAAAGAATGGCATACATCTAACCTCCAATCTGAGTGCTCTACGGAATTGGATAGAATCCATTTAATGAGTGATTCCCTGGCAAAAGTGATCAAAGGAAGTGAAAATGGTGTGTTTGTGATTTTGCTGGCAGCATCACGTGTCGCTGCCAACTTGCACATCACTAATTAAAAGCTTGATGCGTCTCGCTTATTTGATAAGAGATAAACAAAAGAATACAGAAACGCCAACCCCCCTCACAATGCCTTACAATACAACAATAATGACAATAACAATAACAGCAACAATGATAATAATAATAATAATAATAATAATAATAATAATAATATTAATAATAATAATACCCACCCAAAAAAATTGACAGCACACCAAATAATCGTAAAAGGTTGAGGACGATTGAAAGAACGAGAAGAGAAAGCACGAAACTGACCTCCACTGGATGAGTGCGAAGATGGATTGGGATCTTGAGGAGGCTTAGTACCATTCAAATTCCAGTGATGGCCAATGGTCGTTGCCAGCAAGAAATCAATGGTAAATGGCTGTTGCAATAACACAAATTAATTTGCAAAAGTTATCAAAAGAAGTGGAGAGTACTGGAAATCTGAGGAGATTGTTCTTGAGGGGGAATCTTTGATTATGGCTTGTGTGAAAATTCTTACTAAGTAAATAATAATAATAATAATAATAATAATAATAATAATAATATGGAAAAACCTAGAAGAGAAAGCACTAGCCAGACCTCCGCTGAATGAGTGCAAAGAGAATTAAGACTTTGAGGAGGCTTATTGCACCCCAAATTCTATCGAAGACCAACGGTCGCTGCTAAGGAGAAATCAATGGTAAGCAGCTGTTGCGATAATGCAAATTCTTTTGCAAAGTTATCGAAAGAGTTGGAGAGTACTGGAAATCTGAGGAGACTTGTTGTCACTTACACTCCAGAGAAAACTACAACTTGTTCTCAAAGAGAAATCTTTGACGATGGCTTATAACTTAAAAAAATGTGTAAAGTTTTTTTTTTATCGATGCACGTTTTGGTGCTAGTCTGAACTTACCCCAAAACAAGCAAATTCATCTCATACTTTTACAGCAGAAATAACTCTCTGATTATCTGATTAAAATATTTCACTTCAAAAATAATTTTTATGCACTGCAACCATTGTGTAACAGGTGCGTTGAATAATGTGATTATTTAAAAAAATCCGTTAACAATAACAAACAAAACAAATGTCACGATCTAACATATCAACGATGGGAAAGCAGAAAAAGATTTTAAAAAGGCAGATATAATATACATATGTATATATATACACTTGTGCCCGATATTATTCATACCCCCCCTTGAAAATTGAGTTTATTAGATGTAACTTTGTAAGAATTTATTGTTTACGTCCATATTGATACATATTCTTTATAAACCTCTTCTGATCATTTTCGTCATTTTAAAATCTCGGGATACTTGTAATAAAAGAAATATACAGCTATTTATAAAATCTGCAATGTTCAAAAATAATCATACCCTCTTATTTTTTCAGTATTAATCGAGTTTCTGACTGTCTGTTTCCTGTTTGATTCTTATTTTGAATGCTTTTATACAACCTTTGATTAATTTCATTTCGTTTTTTGCATTTTTCAGAAATTAAAATGATATCAACTGAAAACCAATAAAAGAATAAAAATTATTAGAATGGGGAAGAAAAAAGAGCTTAGTAATGATCTTAGGACTAAAATTGTGAATTCACATAAGGATGGTTTAGGTTACAAGTCAATTTCCAAGAAATTTGAGGTCCCTACAGCAACAGTACAGAGCATCATCAAAAAATTCCAGAGCCACCCCACAACAAACAACTAGATTGGTAGAGGAAGGAAAAGGAAACTGTCTGCTAGAGCCACCAGGAATATTGTAAGAAGTGTTAATGCAAATCCAACCACCACTACTAAGGACATTTTAGAAAATCTGGAGTCTTCTGGCATAAAAATATCAAGGCAAACATTGCAAAGGACTCTGCATGAAAATGGTCTGAAAGGAAGAAGACCAAGAAGGACTCCATTGCACACCGGAAAACACCTTGCAGCACGTCTAAAGTTTGCTAGGACCCATGTGAATTCTCCAGAGTCCGTTTTCCCAAGTATTTTGTGGACTGACGAAACAAAAATTGAATTGTTTGGCCATATGGATGCTTCTTACGTTTGGAGGAAGAAAGGAGAAGCTTACAACCCAAAGAACACCATACCCACGGTGAAACATGGTGGTGGTAGCCTAATGTTTTGGGGCTCCTTTTCGGCTAGTGGTCAAGGTAGTTTGGTCAAGATAGTTGGAACCATGAAGAAGGAGCAATATTTGGAGATACTCCAGAAAAACATTAGACAGGATGCGGAGAAGCTCCATTTAGGACGAAACTGGGTCCTTCAACAGGATAATGATCCAAAACATACTGCCAAAATAGTCAAGAAATGGTTTGAGGATAATCAAATTAATGTTTTGGAATGGCCTAGCCAGAGTCCCGACCTGAACCCTATCGAAAACGTCTGGCACATAATGAAAACTGAGGTTAAAAAGCGGAAACCTAGAAATTTGAGGGAGTTGGAGAACTACTGCATTGAAGAATGGTCAAAAATCATTGTTGATGCTTGTAAAAACCTTGTTGATAAATATCCAAAACGGTTACAGGCAGTTATTAAGAATAAAGGGCATGCTATTGACTATTAGTAAGAGAGGTATGAATAATTTTGAACTAGTGCCATTATTGTTTTTCTTTGTATAATGTTTCAAACTTACATAATTTATTTATTTGTTGAGTTTAAATTAAATGTTTATGCTTGATTTATTGTTTGAAATCCCTTTAATGTTGTCTACCTTCTGGTTTGAGCAATATTCTTATAGAAATCTCAAAGATCCGAGGGTTATGAATAATATCGGGCACAAGTGTATATATATATATATATATATATATATATATATATATATATATATATATATATATATATATATATATATATATATATATATATGTATGTATGTATGTATATATATATATATATATATATATATATATATATTCAAATAAAGATAATTTCATTCTTTATTAACGGTAAACATGGAACTCATTTCGATGGTAAATAATAAAAAGGTAAGTATGTCTTTTTTAGCTAATTTTTTATATTTTATTTGCAGTTTCGTGTTAGGGGTGTCAAACATTCCCCCAAAATTCTGATACACCTAGTGGTGATACGACAACAACTACGGATGGCAGTGATCGCTGAGAATACAGTTAGGAGATTCGAAGTTCCTATCCGTCGCGCGCGGTTACCACCTGACGAAGGCCAGAGGAATAGTTGGCCGAAACGTCGTGAAACAACAACTAATAAAGATGAGAATAAATAAATTAATAATCAAAATATATTTGTCGACTCAAATAAAAATAATTCTGTCTTGAATTCATTTGGATGGCAAATAATGAAAAGGTAAACATGTCTGCTAATTTGTAGTCTCTTGGATGTTAAATAAATAAAAGCAGAGGAAAGTATTATTATGTTTACTATATGTTCATTTCTATATGTGTTGGGTATTGAAATACGTGTGAGTACTTAAAGTAATATTTCATTAAATATTTAAAAAAAAAAAAAGTTCGGAAAATACTTACACATGTAAAAAGAAACAAATACCTTTTCGATGAAAATTCCTACAAACTGGTATAAAAATGGTTTTCATTAAACAGAAAAGGTTTGTAGTATGGTGAAGCAACAAATGCAGTAGGAAGAAACCTTTAGTCAGAGTCGAAAAAATAGATTTTACCAAAAATGTGTCCCTGCTAATTTTATAATTAAAATTTCACTTTCTGGTTTTCTCGACAGACAACTACTGTACTAAATTCTCTATGCCAATGTCTTGTGAATTGCATACTCCCACGAAACTTCCTCCTTTGGAGAAAGCCACACATACACAAAAACCCGTACGTTGATTTGAAATCATTCATGACGTTTCTGAATTGTTAAGATGAGGATTTGTTATCTCGGCTTCGTTCAAATTGAATGCTTATAACAGATAACCCAGACAGTCTTTCTTGAAACATGGAGTTTAGAAGAAAGTTTTTAGTTAGTTACTATTTAGAATCTGTGATCGTTGGACGCCATTGTAACTAACAATATGGTTAAAATTCTGAGTGCAACACCTATGTTTGCATATAACTCTACCAGTGTGTATTTCATTTTATAATTTACATATTCAATAACGGAAAATGTAATGCACTTATTACTATCCATGAGGTTGAGGAAATTGGTAATCTCTCTTTCAAGTTTCTCACAGTACACCATTGGCCTTTCCAATACCTTTTGCCAAAGCAGTGCTTTGACTTAAAATCATTCATGAACGTTTCTGAATTTTTGAGATGAGGATTGGTTATTCATATTATTTGGATTCTTTAGACTACTGTTTTCATCTTGAGTGTAATTTTCACAATGTTTCGGTCGAAATAACCTCCGACCTTCTTCAGGTGTATCTTGTCGAACTCGGGAAGTCATGGCTGACTGAGCAAGAGCACGCTACCCTCGTGAAGTAAATAAAGGGTTCCGCTCGAAATTCCGTCTAGATTCCCGAGTTCGACAGAAACATTCCCGAGTTCGACAAGATAGATCTAAAGAATGTGGCGGTTATATCGACCGAAACGTTGTGAAAATCATATTCAAGATGAGAACAGTAGTCCGAGGAATCCAAATAATACGAAAATCATTATTTTTTTCAAATCTGGAAATCCTGGAGACTTTATAAAATTGTATCTATGCATGGATAAAAAGAATTCTCGGCGAAACGCTTCTTCAACAGTCTGATGATCTGATTTATCCGCCAATTTGTATTTGAAGAGGCGTTTACTTTCTTCTCCTTTGTTATGGATAGGCATGATCCATTTAAAGCTCATCTTATTCTCTTGCTTTAACTTCGACTTCTTGCCTGTACTGTGAAACAAATGACATGCCAACCTCGACGTAAGAAATTTAGTCATCGATGCATATTAAGTATTCTGTAGTGTTTTACTTGAAATATTTATTTGAAACAGCAAGTCATACTAGGTAATCAAACAAAAAAACGCCAACTCCTGATTTCAGAAAAAAAAAAGAAAAAAAAAGAAGGTAAATCCGACACACTGCTGCTAAAAACGTGCTACTCCGAATCTCGGCGTTCTGCTGTCAAAACTGAACTCAAATCTCTACGCTCTGGTATCAAAAACTCAACTCAAAATCTTAACACTCTACTATCAAAACTCAACTCTAGAACACAACGCACTGCTGACATCCAAATAAAAAAAATCACGCTTTTTATATCCAACCGGAAGCATCTCATTTGCATGTCATGTGACAATGTTACAAGCATATAAAGAGAAAGGCGGCCATTTTTTTTTCTTGTCTATGCGGAACTCCATAGACTGCACAAAAACAGGTTTGTCCTTATTTTTAATCACATCCATGCTAATAAATTTGTCTCGATTATCCAATCCTAATTCTTCGATCGCTTCCAAAATTTCTGTTATCTGAATTTACAGCTTCCACCTTTGCTTCCCATCTTCTACACCAGCCTGATGAATTGACTCAACTGCCGATTCGTAACTAAACAGGCATGTTTTCTTTCTTCCCCTTGGTTCTGTAGACGCAAGATCCATTTCAAACTCTTCAGCTAATTCTCTAGCTTTAACTTCGTCTTCTATGGCAATGATCATGCTGTCAGAAAAGGCCTTCCCCAGTTGTATCACAAACATCAAGAAACTCAACAAAGTGTTAAAAAATTTCTGCTCTACATCTTTTTGTAAATTCAACTCTCCGAAGAACAATACTTAGTTGCTCTGTGTGACTGATATCAAGTGTGCAATCTAGTATTATGCTATAATATTTTCATGCAAGAACTTTGGAAATGATTTTGTTCCGTGTTTACTTAGCAAGAAGGTCGATAAGTTCATTCTGAATGCGGTTGCTGAGATAATGATATATCAGTTCGTGACTTTTTGTACGTCTGACATGATCAGACAAGACTGGATCAAATTAGCTCATGATCAGACAAGACTGGATCAAACTAGCTCCACTTCTCCGAGAAAATTTCAATTTCTGGCGTCACCGAGTTTTCATTTGTGCGATGGAAAGCGAAATTTATTTTAGCTAAAAACTGAATAATATTAATCTGCTTTCCTCTATGTCTGCTCTTCTTAATTGTAAGTAAACAGGGTTGCCCGACCATTTATCATGCCACACCATCATAAAATTCTTCGTTGTTTATGTGTCTTCAGAGTTTTTGGTTACTAAATCCTAGGAATGAACAAAGGCTCCTACGACTTTTGCTTTCACTATTTCACAGGCAAAACAGAAAACTTGATCAGCAAAAAAAATAGTCAGAAATGACAAGATCAACGAACAGTTTCGTTATTTTTCAATGTCAAATCATAGGCCTTTTCTGAGAATTTCTGAGAATTTCTGCGAATGGGTTTCCGTGGTTTAATAGGAAATCGTAATCCGTCAGCTGAATTGGATCCTTCGAAACGAAACCAATTCACTCTAATCAATGGAATCATCAAATATGCAACAAGACAGAACATATCTTGGATCGATATGCTCAAACATTGACTGCATCGGCCGATGCTCATCTGGCACTGCACTTCCATGCTCAGGAGCAGAAATGGAGTCTGTGTTAACGACAGGGTTATCACGTACGTTTAACTGCGAGCTGGTGCAAGAAACACTTCATGTATTCTCTGAGTCTGTTCAATTGCATTTGCTACTCTGTAATTTTAATGTCCTTTTCTGAGCCTCACTGAATTCGTGAGCACGTTTCATTTCAGATTAGACTCAGTATTCAATAATTATCAAAATACAACTAATCAATACGAAATAACATATTATTGAAAATTGAAACGAGCACGTCACGTGGTCCCTAATCAAGGCTGTTAAACAGATGGTACTGATGTCACAGGTCACAAAGCGTTTGATAAAACTGTATATACGTCACTAGTATTACAGACCAAGTGTATAATAAAGGGATGTATATGTAATTCGAATCTCTAGGTGAAAAAAATAGTGTGTGTCAAAAAGAAAGATGTACGCAGGAACAGGATGTAATTTTGCAAATATGGTTTCAAGCAGCATTGTTGCGTGTACATATGTATATGTGACCAAAGAATTTCATTTCACATCTAAATAAACAGTTCTATGTATAAAAAAGCTTCGTTATTGGCAAAAATGATGTTTAGTTTTAGTATTTACGAAGTTCTTTCAATAAGTTTTCAGACTTTTTTCCTATGGGCACTTTTATTGATAGCACACACATGAAACTCTAGTCCCGTTCGAAGTAATCTCCTCCGGCTGCAATGCACTTGTATCGTTCCAACAACTTCTGAAAGGCCTTATAGAAGATCTCATGTGAGCGTATCAATGACCCTCATGACAGTCTGTTTCATTTCCTCAATTGCCTCATATCGACAGCCTCACGGTTTAAGTCACAGGCAACAAGGTCTGGACTATATTGAGGATGAGGGACTGTCTTGATGTCCACTTTGGTTAAATAGTTTATGACAAGGATGGAGTTGTGGACTGGTGAATTGTCCTGGTGGAAATACTACTGACCTGATTTCGAGAATGTTGGCCTTTTCCAATGGAATCTCTTCCTGAACTTCCTTAAAACCTCAACATAGTAGTATTCCTTGTTGACTGTTTGTTCAGTTTGAACCTATTGCATGTAGATAATGCCCGTGCTGTCAAAAAAGTGATCGTGAGAAGTTTCTGGGTGGATTTGCTCTGTCTGGCCTTCTTGGGTCTGGAAGAGCCAGCATACTTCCACTGTGAACTCTCTTGGTCTCTCGGCCATAGCAGTAGATCCAGCTTTCATCACAGATCATCAGAGCATCAAAAGTCGTTGGATCTGAATTGATCAGCTTGACAATCTCCCAGCTGTCATAACAACGTCTTTTTTTCTGATCTTCTCTGAGCACTTGAGATAAACTTTGCGCAAATCTTCCACATCTTCAGTTCCTCACGAATAATTGTGTTTAAAGTTCACACACTGACATCAAACTGTGCACTTATTGTCTCTATAGACAATCGGCGGTCCTTATCCATGAAATTCTTTATTTGGCCAATCAACTCTGGTGTTCTGACTTCCTTACTTATTCCACACCTCTCATCATCCCTCACAGACTCCCTGCCTTCTTTGAATCTTCTATGCCACTCAAAAACGGATACTCGATCCATGCAAGATGGTCCAAAAGCAGTCTGAAGCATTCCATATGTTTCTGTGGCATATTTTTTAAGTTTAAAACACAATTCTAAAGTGTTATCACGTCCAGATTGCATTTTCTAAATGCACCAGCTGTGACAATCATACTTTAGTAGAGCGTATTCCAATTCCTGCTGTAGCTGTTCATTTGAACTTGAAATCATAGACATTCGTCAGTCATCACATAAGATGTGTAGTATGGCCTCGGTTTTTATAAAAAGGATTAGAGGTGGGAAAGGATGCCATAGAGGTCACAACAAAGAATACATGAAATGAACAACGTTGGAAGAGTGTGTAGATTCTGACTCCATATAATTAAAGACAGACGAATATTGAAGGTTGAGAACCGATTTTATTTACTACTAACAACTTGTATTAGAAGAGGCAAAGTTTTCGTAGGATGGAATGTGCTTTAACGAAGAATGGATTGTCCGATGGAGATATTTGACAGTTTGTATTACGGTGAAATGTTCGTAGAATGTTTGCAGGTATGTACGATTTAACAAGGAATGAATGTTCGTAAAATGTTTGTAGGTATGTATGAATTGACAAGGAATGAATGTTCGTAAAATGTTTGTAGGTATGTATGAATTGACAAGGAATGAATGTTCGTAAAATGTTTGTAGGTATGTATGAATTGACAAGGAATGAATGTTCGTAAAATGTTTGTAGGTATGTATGAATTGACAAGGAATGAATGTTCGTAAAATGTTTGTAGGTATGTATGAATTGACAAGGAATGAATGTTCGTAAAATGTTTGTAGGTATGTATGAATTGACAAGGAATGAATGTTCGTAAAATGTTTGTAGGTATGTATGAATTGACAAGGAATGAATGTTCGTAAAATGTTTGTAGGTATGTATGAATTGACAAGGAATGAATGTTCGTAAAATGTTTGTAGGTATGTATGAATTGACAAGGAATGAATGTTCGTAAAATGTTTGTAGGTATGTATGAATTGACAAGGAATGAATGTTCGTAAAATGTTTGTAGGTATGTATGAATTGACAAGGAATGAATGCTCGTAAACTGTTTGTAGGTATGTATGAATTGACAAGGAATGAATGCTCGTAAAATGTTTGTAGGTATGTATGAATTGACAAGGAATGAATGTTCGTAAAATGTTTGTAGGTATGTATGAATTGACAAGGAATGAATGCTCGTAAAATGTTTGTAGGTATGTATGAATTGACAAGGAATGAATGTTCGTAAAATGTTTGTAGGTATGTATGAATTGACAAGGAATGAATGTTCGTAAAATGTTTGTAGGTATGTATGAATTGACAAGGAATGAATGCTCGTAAAATGTTTGTAGGTATGTATGAATTGACAAGGAATGAATGTTCGTAAAATGTTTGTAGGTATGTATGAATTGACAAGGAATGAATGCTCGTAAACTGTTTGTAGGTATGTATGAATTAACAAGGAATGAATGCTCGTAAAATGTTTGTAGGTATGTATGAATTGACAAGGAATGAATGTTCGTAAAATGTTTGTAGGTATGTATGAATTGACAAGGAATGAATGCTCGTAAAATGTTTGTAGGTATGTATGAATTGACAAGGAATGAATGCTCGTAAACTGTTTGTAGGTATGTATGAATTGACAAGGAATGAATGCTCGTAAACTGTTTGTAGGTATGTATGAATTGACAAGGAATGAATGTTCGTAAAATGTTTGTAGGTATGTATGAATTGACAAGGAATGAATGTTCGTAAACTGTTTGTAGGTATGTATGAATTGACAAGGAATGAATGCTCGTAAACTGTTTGTAGGTATGTATGAATTGACAAGGAATGAATGTTCGTAAACTGTTTGTAGGTATGTATGAATTGACAAGGAATGAATGCTCGTAAACTGTTTGTAGGTATGTATGAATTGACAAGGAATGAATGCTCGTAAAATGTTTGTAGGTATGTATGAATTGACAAGGAATGAATGTTCGTAAAATGTTTGTAGGTATGTATGAATTGACAAGGAATGAATGCTCGTAAAATGTTTGTAGGTATGTATGAATTGACAAGGAATGAATGTTCGTAAAATGTTTGTAGGTATGTATGAATTGACAAGGAATGAATGCTCGTAAACTGTTTGTAGGTATGTATGAATTGACAAGGAATGAATGCTCGTAAAATGTTTGTAGGTATGTATGAATTGACAAGGAATGAATGCTCGTAAAATGTTTGTAGGTATGTATGAATTGACAAGGAATGAATGTTCGTAAAATGTTTGTAGGTATGTATGAATTGACAAGGAATGAATGTTCGTAAAATGTTTGTAGGTATGTATGAATTGACAAGGAATGAATGTTCGTAAAATGTTTGTAGGTATGTATGAATTGACAAGGAATGAATGTTCGTAAAATGTTTGTAGGTATGTATGAATTGACAAGGAATGAATGTTCGTAAAATGTTTGTAGGTATGTATGAATTGACAAGGAATGAATGTTCGTAAAATGTTTGTAGGTATGTATGAATTGACAAGGAATGAATGTTCGTAAAATGTTTGTAGGTATGTATGAATTGACAAGGAATGAATGTTCGTAAAATGTTTGTAGGTATGTATGAATTGACAAGGAATGAATGTTCGTAAAATGTTTGTAGGTATGTATGAATTGACAAGGAATGAATGTTCGTAAAATGTTTGTAGGTATGTATGAATTGACAAGGAATGAATGTTCGTAAAATTTTTGTAGGTATGTATGAATTGACAAGGAATGAATGTTCGTAAAATGTTTGTAGGTATGTATGAATTGACAAGGAATGAATGTTCGTAAAATGTTTGTAGGTATGTATGAATTGACAAGGAATGAATGCTCGTAAAATGTTTGTAGGTATGTATGAATTGACAAGGAATGAATGTTCGTAAAATGTTTGTAGGTATGTATGAATTGACAAGGAATGAATGTTCGTAAAATGTTTGTAGGTATGTATGAATTGACAAGGAATGAATGCTCGTAAAATGTTTGTAGGTATGTATGAATTGACAAGGAATGAAAGTTCGTAAAATGTTTGTAGGTATGTATGAATTGACAAGGAATGAATGTTCGTAAAATGTTTGTAGGTATGTATGAATTGACAAGGAATGAATGTTCGTAAAATGTTTGTAGGTATGTATGAATTGACAAGGAATGAATGTTCGTAAAATGTTTGTAGGTATGTATGAATTGACAAGGAATGAATGTTCGTAAAATGTTTGTAGGTATGTATGAATTGACAAGGGATAAAGGTTCGTAAAATGTTTGTAGGTATGTATGAATTGATGAGGAATTAATGTTCGTAAACGTAACTTATCTTTTGGACGATGGATGTGGTAGGAGTAGGCCGGTCATCCTGCTGTCGGTGATGCGTGTCCTGGCTTGTAACTGGAAAGCGGGTGACTTCTTTCATCAGCAGCTAGCAGCCGGGCGTCTTCGTCTCCTTTTTCCTCCTCTCTCCTAGTTTCCTAAAAACCCTCGTTTTATAGTAGCAAACTGGCTCCCAGTGACTGTGATATGTGAGGTGTTTATTTTAGGCGCGGAGCTCTGCCATTGGTCGATAATTATTTTGTGGTTATCTAATTGTTTTTCTTCCCAAGCGGAAGCGATGCGTGGAGCCATGTGCAAAAGACGATTTTTCATTTTGTCTCTCATGGTGGATGCGTTAACATCCGGTTCGCTGCTAATTCTCATCGTGTTCCCACAATAGCAATAACCTACTGAATTTTCAAGAGTCTACGACAATTTGTGATGCCTGTATAAAAAAAGTCTGGAAACTTATTGAAGACACCTCGTAGTCTTCCATTTGTTTCTTCTAACACATTTTTCATTATTTTAAAACAGAGTTAAGAAAATAAAAATCTACTTACGGTTATGTTGAAGCAACATTCATTTTGCTTTTCAGTTTTTAGTCTGAAAGAAGCCGACTCTACTAAAATGTAACTTTGAATGATCATCAAAAATTCTTTTTAAGTCGTCTGATTTTATGGCATTTTATGGCAACGCACCAACCATTTATATCTTTCGAACATTCTTTTCACAGCAAGTTCAGAAACACGTAAAATGAAAAAAGAAAGAACTAACATCAATGTCTAAGATTAACTACAAAGGTGTGAAAAATTTAGAACTTAGAAGATGCTTACTACACCTAAGAAAAAGTTTTAACTTGTGATATACTTAATGATTGATCTTGTTGTGTAGGTCTATGTGTGATTGTGTGCGCGTATGACGTTTCACCAAACGTTATTTCCATCATTTAATCAAAAGAGTGACACACGTAGATAGGAAAGTACAACAGTATTAATATATAAATCACTGCCGGTCAGTACAAGTTATTTGTATTAGGATGGGCCTTCTATAATAAGATCGTCAAGCCTTTTCATAATCTCATGTTACTTGGCGATTTTATTTACTACTAACAACTTGTATTAGAAGAGGCAAAGTTTTCGTAGGATGGAATGTGCTTTAACGAAGAATGGATTGTCCGATGGAGATATTTGACAGTTTGTATTACGGTGAAATGTTCGTAGAATGTTTGCAGGTATGTACGATTTAACAAGGAATGAATCTTCGTAAAATGTTTGTAGGTATGTATGAATTGACAAGGAATGAATGTTCGTAAAATGTTTGTAGGTATGTATGAATTGACAAGGAATGAATGTTCGTAAAATGTTTGTAGGTATGTATGAATTGACAAGGAATGAATGTTCGTAAAATGTTTGTAGGTATGTATGAATTGACAAGGAATGAATGTTCGTAAAATGTTTGTAGGTATGTATGAATTGACAAGGAATGAATGTTCGTAAAATGTTTGTAGGTATGTATGAATTGACAAGGAATGAATGTTCGTAAAATGTTTGTAGGTATGTATGAATTGACAAGGAATGAATGTTCGTAAAATGTTTGTAGGTATGTATGAATTGACAAGGAATGAATGTTCGTAAAATGTTTGTAGGTATGTATGAATTGACAAGGAATGAATGTTCGTAAAATGTTTGTAGGTATGTATGAATTGACAAGGAATGAATGTTCGTAAAATGTTTGTAGGTATGTATGAATTGACAAGGAATGAATGTTCGTAAAATGTTTGTAGGTATGTATGAATTGACAAGGAATGAATGCTCGTAAAATGTTTGTAGGTATGTATGAATTGACAAGGAATGAATGCTCGTAAAATGTTTGTAGGTATGTATGAATTGACAAGGAATGAATGTTCGTAAAATGTTTGTAGGTATGTATGAATTGACAAGGAATGAATGTTCGTAAAATGTTTGTAGGTATGTATGAATTGACAAGGAATGAATGCTCGTAAAATGTTTGTAGGTATGTATGAATTGACAAGGAATGAAAGTTCGTAAAATGTTTGTAGGTATGTATGAATTGACAAGGAATGAATGTTCGTAAAATGTTTGTAGGTATGTATGAATTGACAAGGAATGAATGTTCGTAAAATGTTTGTAGGCATGTATGAATTGACAAGGAATGAATGCTCGTAAACTGTTTGTAGGTATGTATGAATTGACAAGGAATGAATGCTCGTAAAATGTTTGTAGGTATGTATGAATTGACAAGGAATGAATGTTCGTAAAATGTTTGTAGGTATGTATGAATTGACAAGGAATGAATGCTCGTAAACTGTTTGTAGGTATGTATGAATTGACAAGGAATGAATGCTCGTAAACTGTTTGTAGGTATGTATGAATTGACAAGGAATGAATGTTCGTAAAATGTTTGTAGGTATGTATGAATTGACAAGGAATGAATGTTCGTAAACTGTTTGTAGGTATGTATGAATTGACAAGGAATGAATGCTCGTAAACTGTTTGTAGGTATGTATGAATGGACAAGGAATGAATGTTCGTAAACTGTTTGTAGGTATGTATGAATTGACAAGGAATGAATGCTCGTAAACTGTTTGTAGGTATGTATGAATTGACAAGGAATGAATGCTCGTAAAATGTTTGTAGGTATGTATGAATTGACAAGGAATGAATGTTCGTAAAATGTTTGTAGGTATGTATGAATTGACAAGGAATGAATGCTCGTAAAATGTTTGTAGGTATGTATGAATTGACAAGGAATGAATGTTCGTAAAATGTTTGTAGGTATGTATGAATTGACAAGGAATGAATGTTCGTAAAATGTTTGTAGGTATGTATGAATTGACAAGGAATGAATGCTCGTAAAATGTTTGTAGGTATGTATGAATTGACAAGGAATGAATGTTCGTAAAATGTTTGTAGGTATGTATGAATTGACAAGGAATGAATGCTCGTAAACTGTTTGTAGGTATGTATGAATTGACAAGGAATGAATGCTCGTAAAATGTTTGTAGGTATGTATGAATTGACAAGGAATGAATGTTCGTAAAATGTTTGTAGGTATGTATGAATTGACAAGGAATGAATGCTCGTAAAATGTTTGTAGGTATGTATGAATTGACAAGGAATGAATGCTCGTAAACTGTTTGTAGGTATGTATGAATTGACAAGGAATGAATGCTCGTAAACTGTTTGTAGGTATGTATGAATTGACAAGGAATGAATGTTCGTAAACTGTTTGTAGGTATGTATGAATTGACAAGGAATGAATGCTCGTAAACTGTTTGTAGGTATGTATGAATTGACAAGGAATGAATGTTCGTAAACTGTTTGTAGGTATGTATGAATTGACAAGGAATGAATGCTCGTAAACTGTTTGTAGGTATGTATGAATTGACAAGGAATGAATGCTCGTAAAATGTTTGTAGGTATGTATGAATTGACAAGGAATGAATGTTCGTAAAATGTTTGTAGGTATGTATGAATTGACAAGGAATGAATGCTCGTAAAATGTTTGTAGGTATGTATGAATTGACAAGGAATGAATGTTCGTAAAATGTTTGTAGGTATGTATGAATTGACAAGGAATGAATGTTCGTAAAATGTTTGTAGGTATGTATGAATTGACAAGGAATGAATGCTCGTAAAATGTTTGTAGGTATGTATGAATTGACAAGGAATGAATGTTCGTAAAATGTTTGTAGGTATGTATGAATTGACAAGGAATGAATGCTCGTAAACTGTTTGTAGGTATGTATGAATTGACAAGGAATGAATGCTCGTAAAATGTTTGTAGGTATGTATGAATTGACAAGGAATGAATGCTCGTAAAATGTTTGTAGGTATGTATGAATTGACAAGGAATGAATGTTCGTAAAATGTTTGTAGGTATGTATGAATTGACAAGGAATGAATGTTCGTAAAATGTTTGTAGGTATGTATGAATTGACAAGGAATGAATGTTCGTAAAATGTTTGTAGGTATGTATGAATTGACAAGGAATGAATGTTCGTAAAATGTTTGTAGGTATGTATGAATTGACAAGGAATGAATGTTCGTAAAATGTTTGTAGGTATGTATGAATTGACAAGGAATGAATGTTCGTAAAATGTTTGTAGGTATGTATGAATTGACAAGGAATGAATGTTCGTAAAATGTTTGTAGGTATGTATGAATTGACAAGGAATGAATGTTCGTAAAATGTTTGTAGGTATGTATGAATTGACAAGGAATGAATGTTCGTAAAATGTTTGTAGGTATGTATGAATTGACAAGGAATGAATGTTCGTAAAATGTTTGTAGGTATGTATGAATTGACAAGGAATGAATGTTCGTAAAATGTTTGTAGGTATGTATGAATTGACAAGGAATGAATGCTCGTAAAATGTTTGTAGGTATGTATGAATTGACAAGGAATGAATGCTCGTAAAATGTTTGTAGGTATGTATGAATTGACAAGGAATGAATGCTCGTAAAATGTTTGTAGGTATGTATGAATTGACAAGGAATGAATGTTCGTAAAATGTTTGTAGGTATGTATGAATTGACAAGGAATGAATGTTCGTAAAATGTTTGTAGGTATGTATGAATTGACAAGGAATGAATGCTCGTAAAATGTTTGTAGGTATGTAGGAATTGACAAGGAATGAAAGTTCGTAAAATGTTTGTAGGTATGTATGAATTGACAAGGAATGAATGTTCGTAAAATGTTTGTAGGTATGTATGAATTGACAAGGAATGAATGTTCGTAAAATGTTTGTAGGTATGTATGAATTGACAAGGAATGAATGTTCGTAAAATGTTTGTAGGTATGTATGAATTGACAAGGAATGAATGTTCGTAAAATGTTTGTAGGTATGTATGAATTTACAAGGGATAAAGGTTCGTAAAATGTTTGTAGGTATGTATGAATTGATGAGGAATTAATGTTCGTAAACGTAACTTATCTTTTGGACGATGGATGTGGTAGGAGTAGGCCGGTCATCCTGCTGTCGGTGATGCGTGTCCTGGCTTGTAACTGGAAAGCGGGTGACTTCTTTCATCAGCAGCTAGCAGCCGGGCGTCTTCGTCTCCTTTTTCCTCCTCTCTCCTAGTTTCCTAAAAACCCTCGTTTTATAGTAGCAAACTGGCTCCCAGTGACTGTGATATGTGAGGTGTTTATTTTAGGCGCGGAGCTCTGCCATTGGTCGATAATTATTTTGTGGTTATCTAATTGTTTTTCTTCCCAAGCGGAAGCGATGCGTGGAGCCATGTGCAAAAGACGATTTTTCATTTTGTCTCTCATGGTGGATGCGTTAACATCCGGTTCGCTGCTAATTCTCATCGTGTTCCCACAATAGCAATAACCTACTGAATTTTCAAGAGTCTACGACAATTTGTGATGCCTGTATAAAAAAAGTCTGGAAACTTATTGAAGACACCTCGTAGTCTTCCATTTGTTTCTTCTAACACATTTTTCATTATTTTAAAACAGAGTTAAGAAAATAAAAATCTACTTACGGTTATGTTGAAGCAACATTCATTTTGCTTTTCAGTTTTTAGTCTGAAAGAAGCCGACTCTACTAAAATGTAACTTTGAATGATCATCAAAAATTCTTTTTAAGTCGTCTGATTTTATGGCATTTTATGGCAACGCACCAACCATTTATATCTTTCGAACATTCTTTTCACAGCAAGTTCAGAAACACGTAAAATGAAAAAAGAAAGAACTAACATCAATGTCTAAGATTAACTACAAAGGTGTGAAAAATTTAGAACTTAGAAGATGCTTACTACACCTAAGAAAAAGTTTTAACTTGTGATATACTTAATGATTGATCTTGTTGTGTAGGTCTATGTGTGATTGTGTGCGCGTATGACGTTTCACCAAACGTTATTTCCATCATTTAATCAAAAGAGTGACACACGTAGATAGGAAAGTACAACAGTATTAATATATAAATCACTGCCGGTCAGTACAAGTTATTTGTATTAGGATGGGCCTTCTATAATAAGATCGTCAAGCCTTTTCATAATCTCATGTTACTTGGCGCTAAAGTTGTTATTTCTTCTTTATAAACTTCGCAGTCCTTAGATTTTCTTAAACATTTTATGAAAGTTTGAAAATATATGTTATGATCTTGTATATATATATATATATATATATATATATATATATATATATATATATATATATATTAGCTGTACCCTGCCACGCGTTGCTGTGGCTCAAATTGGCGCAATGGAAAAAGTTCCAAAATGAGAAAAAGCATGTTTCTTATAGGTTTAATTTTCCATTTTGCATGGGTACACAGTTTTTGTTGTTCCATTTTCTTAGCTGATATAGAGATTTTCCGGTTTGGTGACTCTTGAATACGTAACATAAATTGTCCATGTGAAAAAACAGTCAGTGTGTAACTGTAAGGCCCACAATTGTAAAGATTGTTCCCTGTGCTTTGTTGATGGTTATTTCAAATGACAATAAAATTGGAAAGTGCAATTTCCTAAAGTGTAATGATGTATCCGGTGGAATCATAGGAATGCATGGAATGAAGATATATTCATCTGTGAAAGGTCCTGTTAAGATTGTGCTTTCTATGATATTGTTTGTTAATTTTTTTTTTACTGCAAGCTATGTGCCATTGCAAAGCTTGGATTGGTTTATATTTCACAACATGATAATTAGTACACCAAATTTCAGTTGCAATACATGTGGTGGCATCCCTGGCAAATATAGCTGTTGGATAATTAACCACTTTATCTGCTTTCACAACAGTGTCGATGGATTTGTATTTGACTACCTCACTTGGAATTTTACATTGAATAATAGCGTTAAGTTCATGGGCATCTTTGTATTGACCTGCAAGAATAGCTCATTCACTCAGTCAAATGGAATTCTTATAATTTGAATATCTCCAAAAACCTTTTAAACTAACTATTCTTTTGATGAAATAAAATTACAGAAATTACAAAAGTTAAAAGTCAAAGAATTTTGCCCTTAACTCTGATCAGCTGGCACTTTTTCGTACCCAATTTCTCACAAGTGATGCAAAAGTTTTTGTGTGGATCGAACAGTCTGCAACTGGACATGCATATTTTGAGTTAAGTTTAATGTCTTCATATGGAACAAAAAAGTAGAGTATTTGAGGCAAGCATTTATTTTATCTGCTGGTGTTGATTGAGGAATTGCAGATAACATTTGTCTGAAATCTTGGAGATGTCGAACATGAGATTTTTGAAAAATTGAATGTTTTAAAGTAGAATAAATAATTCTTCTACTTGGCAGCAAGGTCGCAGGTATTCCTCATTTTGTTACCAAATGGCTGCCAAAATCAATTTAATTAGAAAGGTTTTACCAGTTCCTTCTGGTGCTGTTCAAGGTAGCAGTAATTTCTAAATAACTTCTATTCTCACAGTCAGTAAATTAGGTGACTAAAATAGGATTCATCCATGTTTTGACAATGCCTTATTCACTGTAATTAATTTAGGAGACTACAATAGGATGAGGGATTAGAGATGGACAGATAGAGAGGAAGATATATAGATAGAAAAGAGAAAGTGAGAGGAAAATAGAGAAAGAGAAGGAGATAGAGAGATAAAGGGATTGATAGATAAACAGAGAGAGGGGGAGAGTTAGAAACAGAGAGGGATGAGACAGAGGAAAGGAGAGAGATAGAGGGAGTTAGAGAGAGAAAGGGGCTCAAAGAGAGATGGAGAGGGTGATATAGAGAGAAAGATAGATTGAGAGAGGGAAAGGGAGAGATGGATAGAGAGAGATATTAAGAGAGGAAGAGAGAGGGGGAGAGAAACAGAAGGTGAACTACACTTCACCGTTTGTTTCCTCGTTCAGTAGAGAAGAAATCTTTCGAGACTGAGGCAATTTTAATGTTTTGTTATTATCCAGAGTACCCCTTTTTTTGGGGGGGGGGGCTAGATTTTCCTCACATTAGAGCCGACCGGGTTATCTGTACTTTCACTTAACAAATTAATAAAAGAAAAACATATTGTAAAATTTGAATTTAACATGAAAATACTATTTTAAAAAATAGCACGATAACATAAGTGCATAAGTGCCACTTTAGGTACTCCTTGGGCGTTGAGTTCCATGGTGACCAGCATAATTATTTAATGGTCGCTCCCTTGCCCCCCCAAGTCAAGGCTAATGCATGCGCACGTAACATTTTTTTATTTACTGACGTTGGCTTAGTAACTAAACGATTTATTGATAATTTCGTAACCCTTAAACGCATGCCGGAAGATTTAAATTGGTTCATTATTGTTGTAATAATAAAAAAAAAAGTTTCATTCAACACAAAACCAAAAACACATATTAATGATAAATGATTTATTATTCTATTCATTGAAATTTACTAATTTTTAAATAAAAAAGTAAAAAAAAAGTTAATAAAAAATAGTTGCTTATGTGTGCATAAAAAACTTTTCTTTTTTTTTTAGATTAGGTCCACCTTATAATCACCCCCTCCCCCAACCTCCTCATCTTACGAACAGCTTCCGGAATAAACACCACTTTTGGATGGGGGGGGCTATTTGCAAAATTTAACTGATATTTGTTGTCAGTATACCCACCCGAAAATACTATTTAAAAAAAAAAGGAGGGGTTCAGTGCCCGTGGCAGAGAAGTAGATTTATTTATCAATAAAAGTTGCGGAGAAGTAAATTTATTTATCAATAAAAGTCGCGGAGAAGTAAATTTATTTATCAATAAAAGTCGTCATTTAAAAAAGAAAATTGTGGAGGTGGACCTAAATGTAAATATTTACCCAAAAAATTATCCCGAAGTTTATTACAAAAACGTTTTGTTTTCGCACTATTCAACAATTTGTTCATCCGCGCATGTAAATTAAAAAATATTTGTAAAAGTGAAAAGTTATCAGTAAATTATTTATTTTTTTTTAAATTTATTTATTTATTTATTTTTTTACATTAGGTCCAGCTCCACAAATGTTAAGAACGGCTTTCAGAATAAACACCCTCAACCTCTCCATGTTAACAACGGATTCCGGAATAAACACCATTCGCGGGGGGGGGGGGATATTAAAAAAAGTCGATAAAGTCGTCATTTAAAAAGAAATTTAAAATAAGATGTTTGTAAAAGTGAGAAATTATTAATAAATGTTTAGTAACATTTTTCGGTGCTAATGCAGAGAGTGATCCGCGCTATTTTTTAAATCGTTTAAATTATAAACACCCTAACTTCCCCATGTTAAAACGGTTTTCAGAATGAACACCCCCAACCTCCCCATATTAAGAACGGCTTTCGAGGTTTATGGAAGGGGTTTTTTTTTTTAACATGGGGAGGTTAGGGTGTTTCCCATATTAAGAACGGCTTTCGAGGTTTGTGGAAGGGCGTGTTTAATTTGAAACCCGTTTTTAACATGGGGAGGTTAGAGTGTTTATAATACGCTGAGGCATGTCATAAAAATGAAACAGTTTAGAAAAAGTTAAAACAAACTTTTTTATGTAAACAATGCCGTGAAAAGAAACTAAACAATTAAAACGTAATGTTTCATGAGTGAAAGCCTTAACATAAATAAAGGAATTTAAAATTAAAAAATTGGTAAGTACATAAATGAATTTAAATTTTTTAAATATGGGATTATTTTTGTGTGTGTGTGCTAATGCAGAGAGTGATCCGCGCTATTTTTTTAAAATCGTATTTCCACGTTTAATTAAAGTTTTATGATATGTTTTTATTCAATTGTAAGGTTAAAGTACAGAATAAGTACAAAACACCCTCCCTTCCCCATGTTAAGAATGGCTTTTTAAATAATAACGTTATTATTTCAGCGCGGATCACTCTCTGCATGAGTAAGTTTTTTTTTTTTTTACTTATCTGGTAATTCGAGAGTAGTTGAAACGGAAGTTACCAGAAATAAAACCGGGCAAGTCTCGCAGAAACGACTTTGAAAAATATTTATATTTTATTTAATATTTTAATAATTCGCGAGGTAAATTAATTTTAATGACATAAAAACATCCCTCGACTCTAAAGATGGGCTGTCTGAAAATTTCAAATAAATTGGTAACGTAGAGATATGGTTTTATTCAGTTTTAACGAACCAAATTTACACACATATATATATATATATATATATATATATATATATATATATATATATATATATATACGTAAATTGAATAAAATCACAACCTATACGAATAGAAATTCAGTTTTTTTTTTGCGTTAAGCTCTTACAGCTGTTTCATGAAAGGATGGACAATTACCTCTCGTCCATAGAACTGTAAATCTTCCATCCAGTCACTCCTCAGATACGCTTACAACTATTCCCAACAAGTTCTTCAATCCGTTGTGAACACGTTTACTTTTTCCCTCCATATTAAATGGAGCTCATATTTATACTTATTTTTTAGTTTCATACAACCCTTACAGTCAAGAGCATCTTCCTATAACTTAGTTTTTAGCCTATTTTGGGGGCATTATTTTAAATGAGTCTCGCTTTTTAAGGATATTTTAATTAAATTTTAGCTTTTATTTAGATTTCGCGCGTTCAAGGAACGAATGAGAAATCAATCAAATCCTGAATTCAGGATCAAGGATAGAATATGTACAATTAAACATGGATTTGTGGTTTTAAAAAAATGGGGGATTATGTGAAAGTTAGTAAAACGATAAAAACTTCGTTATTTACGTCTAGTTAAAACTTGATAATATTTACATGTAAAAAATAAAATGTGATAAATGAGTAATTTGGAGAAGTATGAAGCTAAGGATTATAACAATGAGTTAAGGAACTGACAAAAACAACATGGATTTGCGGTTTAAAAAAAAACGGGAGATTATATTACACTTGGTAAAACAATAAAAACTTTATTTTTTATGCCTAAAAAAACAAAAAAAAACCTTTAGATCTAAGTCACTTCTAAAAATAATGTGACGATAGAAGGATTTAAAAATTATATAAGCTCTAGGTTCACTAGGAATTTAAAATACTACATTAAACCAAGTTAGGTGTTTCTGTAATTCTATCTTGTATTATAATTATTCATTTATTTATTGTGGGTATTCCTCTTTATCTATTATAATTATAATTTAATTTTACATTATCTCTAGTCTTAGTTTTTTTTTTTAATCTTATAGAATACTTTGCATCAAGCCTATTTTTATTTAGTCTGGATTAAGTTTAGATAACAGGAACTTATTTTTATGCAGACATCCTTGGATGATTTCTTTGCGTGAGTTCAGTAATTTGTCGTTTGTCATTAAAATATGATAAGATTCTAGTATGCATAAGCCGCACCTACCTAATTTTGATGGATAGTATTTTCTTGCTTTCCCTATAATGGACCATTTTAGTTCATACTTTATGTTTTTACTTATGAGATCTCTAACCCTTTCCCCAAGGGCAGTATCGTTTTTAATTTTCGTATTTTTATTCAGGTTGTTCTTTATTTGCTTAAACTTGCAACCAGTTGATCCAAGGTATGTTTCAGTACCAGCGTCCGTAACCACATTGCATCTGTACACTATGTCCGATATTAGACATTCTCCATTTAACGGGCATGATGTTGGAATTCTACAGTTACAACTGCTGCGTTATTATTTACAGTGTTACCATTATTAGTTGTCTTCTCCATTTTTTCTATTTTGACTTTATTTGATCCTATTATGCTTCTTGTTAAGTTTGATGCTGTAAAGAACGATATCTTAACAGTGTTTTTGTTAATTATTCTGCCCAATTTACTTCCAGGTGGAAAGTTTTTGTCTAATATCTGATAGAATTCTTTTGGTATATTGTTTTTGATATGCATGCTAAACGGAATATTGAACCAGATTTGTGATCGACGTCTATTTTTCTTTTTATCTTTTCTTAAGTTATTCTTAATATTAGTATTTTGTCTTTCAGTATTGGTAGTTGTATTTTTATACATATCTTTTATTTGGTTTCCTCTTTTAGTTGTTTTCTTCATAGCCGCATCATATGATACTATATTATTATTCCTTCTATTCTTTTGATACTTATATTCTATATCTTTAGCATAATATATTTTTTCTTTATATCCCGATCTACATAGGGCATTATTGTAGTATTCTTTACAACTGTTGAATTTATCTATATTATTCGATAATCTAGATATTCTTTGGGATATATTATGGACTATTGCTTTCTTCATGGGTTTTGGGTGGTTTGAATTAGCATCAATGTAGTATAAGAATTGGTTCGGTTTATGGTATGGACCATAAGATTTATCATTCATGTTAAATTTAATGTCCAAAAAATTAACTATTTTATGATTAATGTCGATGATAATTATAAGGTTAATTTCCTTGAAGAATGGTTTAATTTTTTGTTTTGTTTTTCAAGGATCCTATTACTGGCATTTATGTAGAAAAGTGCGTCATCCCGATATAGACCTCGTTTCAATTCAGGGATCTTGCTCCCAATCTCATTTAGAATATATAGCCCTACTATATCGGTTGCTTGTGCAGAATCCGGTGACCCCATTGTCAGGTCAAAGTTTGCTGTCCTATTTTTTCTAGTCCATAATTTGTTGTCATATTTTACTATAGTTTTTCTGGCTAGTTTGATATATATATATATATAAGAGCTCTACTCTCTATTGCGTATTGAGCTTTTTTATTCGGTTGAGATTAAATTTTCTATATATAAATAATGTTATTTATATTAGTTTGAAGTTTACCATTGCGTATATCAGGTAAACGCCACATCCCTTTGATTTCATTAATATATATATAATTATTTACTATAATATTTTTTAAATAATACCTACATACACTAGTGTTTCATCCTTTCGAGAATCATCAGTGTGTTACATAGAAAAGGGTTGTCCCCTTTCCATGTAAATAAGAAGAATATTAAGTAAGTGAAAATGAGATTAGGATAAGCCTAGAATCGAACCCTGTAGGGAAGGTTAAGAAATGGAATTTTAGAAATTTAGTCAATTGTTAAATTCTATTAGTATAGTTAAATATTGTTTATATCGGAAAAAGAGTTGATTGTCTATTCTTTTAGAAATCAGAATATTAAAAATGTCAGCTAACGGAATGAACAATGCAAATTAAAAATATATTGTAAAAAATAGGTTAAAGTTATATGTTGAGGATTCTTTTGTTTGCCAAAAGTGTGTTGGACAAACATATGCAGCCACGTGAAAATTATTCGCGTTTGAAAACACACTTCTGACATCATAGACAAAGGACATTTCTCCATATAGGATATTATGGGTTCGGAGTTTAGTCAGTCAGTCAGTAGATCAGCTAAGAGTACACATAGTCAGTTGGAGAGGAGGGTCCCTTAGAGGCGAAGAGTGGAAGATTTAGACCATGTAGATACAAGCTGAATTCCTTACGTCATCGACCGGCCGATCAGATGAATAAATAAGTCATCATTATGTTGTAACTGTTGTCTTGTGTCATCCTTCATCACGAACGAAAAGTAATTGTGTTTATCATCATATAATGAACATTGTGTAACCGTTCGAAGATTATGTGTCCTCCCCATCATCATCATAAGTGAAGTATCTCCTCCTCTCTATATGTGTTAAGAACTTGCTTCATATATCACCCAGTCCGTGTTACATATTAAGTCCCCAAGAGCATCCCAGAACTGTATAAATGTCTTCCCATCAGAATTGTCATCACCATCCGTTATTTGTATCCTCGTATTACATGAACCCGTTATAAGTCCCAAATATGAACGCCCGTCATCCTTAAAAATGAGCCCCCTGACACGATTACTGCGAAGTAGAGTAGAAAATGAACATAGAATTTATTTTCGGTGCCATTTTGTTTCTTTTATATATATATATATATATATATATATATATATATATATAATTCCATTTTTGTCAAGATCATTTTTTTTAAATTACGAGTAGTTTCCTGCATCTTTGCCCTCCTCATGGAAGATTTCTATCAAAGATTATATATATATATATATATATATATATATGATTAGTTTTTTGGAAAAATAAATCCAGCAGAGTGCTCAATTAAAAGGAAAATCCGAAATATAAGAGCGTATTTATATTTTGTGCACAGAAAGTTGTTAGATGAGACAAGTCATTGGTACCGTCGGTTTCAAGCCTGATAGTTAGGACTGTTTAAGATATCCATATCAAACTCTCTTCAGCCAATACTCGTCTCATCGACGGACTACTTACCTTTGTAATTTCCTGACTGCCCCTGTTTCCTAGACCATAAGTCTCCACGAGACGAGTATTGACTGAAGAGAGTTTGATATGGATATCTTAAACGGTCCTAACTATCGGGCTTGAAATCGACGGTACCAATGACTTATCCCATCTAACAACTTTCTGTACACAATATATATATATATATATATATATATATATATATATATATATATATATACTAGCAAAGATACCCGTGCTTCGCACGGAGCTTTGTTGCGCACTCGGGTACCAAAATCTGTGGGCACCTTTCCAGTAAGTTGATGTTGTAAGAGCAACGATTGCATAAGGTGATTAACATTTTAACTACCTCTTGTAGTGACTGAAATTCAATCAGGAACTTCACAAAACATTTTCATCAAAAAGGAAGGTTACTTGATGTTACATAGTAAATTTTTCATTGAAGTAATTTTCAACTCTTGCTTAAATTTTATCTTGCACATTCAATACTAAAAACTTACCACAATCAGATCATGTCAGTTTTTCCTCATATCCATTTCTCGAACTTTTCACTGAAGAGCCTCAGGGTAAACTACATTTCTGCTGCTTTGATTTGGAGCCAGAATGTAGAGTTTTTCTGAACTTCCTGTCCGGCTGATGGAGACGTAGAACATACCGTGACTGAAGCAGTCTGATGTCAAGTCTACGCCAATGGTGTTAAATGTCTGACCTTGACTTTTGTTTATGCTCATTGCAAAACACACCTTCACAGGAAATTGGAGTCTCCGGAATTTAAATGGAAGTTCTGAGTCCGATGGAACTAAGGGGATCCTTGGCAGTAGAACGGTTTCACCTTTGTAGGGACCACAGGAAATGGTGGCCTCAAGTACATTGGTGTGCAATCTGGTGATAACACATCTGGTTCCGTTTGTTGTTTTTGGCGGTTCCAAGGATCGAAGAATCATGATTGGCGATCCAATTTTGAGATTTAAAATGTGTGGAGGCATTCCAGATATCTCCAAAGAGTTTAAAAACTCCACAGGGTAGTGAACAGCTTCATATTCATTAGTAGCCGAATCAACTGACTTGTATTGCTTTGTGTCTCCTGGAAATTCATCCATTATTGAATTGTTCAAATGATTAACATTGCTGTTTAATGGCGAAATAATAGCCCTCTCAGCAAGCCAATCCGGTGATTTTCCATTGTTTTGCAGGTCTGGGTACACTTTGTCTTTCAGTTGCTTCTGATTACCGACACATTTACCAAGCGCAGTTGGAATCTTAATTGTGTCAGGTGAAGAAGTGATAGGAAACTGACCATTACCGATTTGGAGAAGCAATTTTGAGAAGTCTGCTGCAGCTGTGTTATCAGAGATATAGGCTCTCATATTAGTAGTCAGTCTCTTTACTATAACGTGCCTCCAGAGATAGGATTGTTTCAAACTTGCATTGACAATGTTAGCCTTTGTGCCATTTTTAACCACTGGGAGGATTTGACGGAAATCACCGCAAAATAAGGTTGGAATGCCACCCATGGGATTCTTGTTTCCTGTGATGTCTTGCAGTGTTCGGTCAATTGCTTCATAAGCACTCTTGTGCGTCATTGGGGCTTCGTCTACAATGATTGCAGAGGTGTCTCTAATTACATTTACCAAGGCTGAGTTACCAGTAATTTTGCAAACTGGCTGATCCATTCGATGAGTATCCAAGGGTACTTTAAAAGTGCTGTGAAGAGTGCGGCCACCTTGTAGTAGAGTAGCAGCAATGCCACTGAATGCTGTTGCAAGCACAATCTTTCTCATGGATCTAATCTTTGCAAGGATCAAATTGATTACAAAAGTCTTGCCCGTACCACCTGGAGCATCAAGAAACATCATGTTTTTGTTCATTTCACCTTGTGCTTCCAACATTGCCATGAATGAATTGTAAACTTCTCTTTGAGAATCGGTCAGTTTTTCTTGCATATTTTCTGCTTGTAGGGAAAGTTCTTCAAGATTATAAGTAACTTCACGTTGATACTCTCTTGCGAGTCTTTCATCTCTCCCTTGCGTTGGTGCAGGTAATCCATAGCTTGCCAATGGTTGACCGCACATAAGGAGAACTTTTTCTTCAATTAGACAAAGAGTTTTATTGTAGATGTCCTCATTAAAATCTGCTTCTGGATTGTTAACTTCTTGCCTGTATCTGTGAAGAATGTCTTCAGATATTACATCACGAAAAGCCATCCAGATCTCAAGAGGATTTCTTGGCTCACAGGCTGTTAAAATTATCACAAATAGGCTTTGCAAATTTGAAGGTGATTGAGTGGCACTTGCCTCTCCTACTGCTTGATGCAAGTGATGGTCATTTTCTAGAAGGCCTCGAGCAAGGCACGCTGCTCTGTATGTTTCAAACACCTGACCATTGTATGCTCGCAAATTTTGAAATGAAGTTGGACCAGCAACCTCATTGAGCAACAGGCGTAAGAAATAACACTCCCCTGCTTTTGGACTAATCGTGTAGATTCTCCCAATGCATGGTGCCTTCCATACATCATCATTTTCAGTACCTTCAACTTGTACCCCACGCATTCTTCTCATCCATTTCTTTGTCGATTTGTTCCAAGTGTAAAACTCAGGGACTTCTACGTATTTGAGACCCCTTGCAAAGTCATCCTCATGGCAGAGTTGAAAAAATGCTGTCAAAGTTGTGGCAGGCGGTGGACCTTGGGCTCGTTCCAGAGCTATATCAGCTGAGAACATGGCACGCTGCCCATTTTCAAGATGAACAGAAAGTTGTACAATTGGGGGGAAATGTTCATGGATGGGATGTTCCAATATCCTCCAGGCCGCCTCTGAACTGCCGACATACCTTGCATTCTGGAACTGCTGGATCTCATCCACAATGTGACTTTGTACTTGGCCTTGTTGGTTAGCTGCTCCATCAGTTCTTTGTAGTTCAAACACTGCTTGATCACATCCTTTATTCACGTATTTGAGGACATATTTGATGCTTTGGATCGAGCTGCAAATTTCTACGTTAATGTGAGCGTTGAACTGCTGAAGGAGGACCTTGTTGTACGGAACAATCCACTGGTTTGTTATTTCTTGATTAACATACCGACCATTTCTCTTCATCCTTATTGTACCAGTCTGGCCTCCATCTTCTGGTTTTCTTTACCTGTACTTGGGGTAAGAGTCTTGGCCTTGCTCGGTACACTGAAGAAATTCTTTTGGGTATTTTTTGGAACATTTGTTGTCAATCATACATGGACAATTTGGATTAAATGGTCCACAAGGTCCATGCACCATATGTGCCATCACTTTAGCATGAAGATCAGGATCTTCCTCTTTGTCAGGGATCTCTGCAGTTATGCAGAGATCCATTTTTTCTGGTAGAAGTTTGTCCTCTGGGGCCTGCCAGGTGAGGATGTGTGCATGCGGCAGTCCTCTTTTTTGATATTCAATACTGTACAGGAAAGCCCTCAACCTGCCAAATCCTCCCTTTTTAATAAATTCAAGTAACTTTTTTAGCTTCTGCCTGAAAATCCTGGCAACAATATCTGGACGATCCTGAGGGTCTTGCCCTTGAAGACAATTTTCTGTAATTTCTGTCCACTTTGGATTTGTTGTGAACGTGATGAAGAGGTTGGCTCGGCCCATTCGCCGAACATATGCCATGGCATCACTTTGACGCTCAAACATGTATCGAGGGCCTCCTGTATAAGTTGCCGGAAGTACAACTCGTTGACCAAACTGTTCTGGATTCCCATCCTCCCTAAGAATTGAATCTCTCAAGTTGCTATAATTGTCAGCTCTCAGGGTCTGTTGCTCACGCCTCAGGAACTGTAAACGTTCTGTTTCAATCTTGCAGTACACATCCACCAGCCATTGTTGAAATAGCCTTCGGTACCAGAGAAAATAGTTTCCAGGCCGAGTCATTAAATGGTACGAATAAAATTGCTGTTGGGTAACTTTTCGCCCATTGGATGCCTTCATGTAGATGTTGTAAGATGGAGAACCATAGGGGTACATTAACGGGTACATTAAAGTATCGTAGAGGGGATGTAGTTCGGAGATCCATTTTAATGTATCATTTCTAAAACGCAAGACAATATCCCGGTTAGCTGTTGGTTCATTCTCCATTAATATTCCAATCGCATACGTTGTTGTTGGAGCATTGAATCGCCGTGGATGCTCTTCTTGCGGCCTTCGGTCTTCCATTATGACAACTTTATGTTCTACCAAGTGTTCTTCTTCAATCCTCTCCTTTGTTGTTTTCAGCTGACAAATAAAGCTGTTGTTCTCATGTAAAAATTCAGTCAGACTTTGGAGAATGTCTCTATTGAGTCTACTGTCACGTCCCCGATTATGTAGTTCCTCTTCCAGACTTGAATAAACTTTGCTGTTTCATCTTCAGGTGGTAAAAGACTCCCAATCTGGTGGTAAACCTGGCCTCGAATTCTAAAAGAAGGATTCCACCCATGTACTGACGCAATTTTGTGACCAAATGATGTCATTGCAAAACAATTGTTATAACTGCGTAGATTTTGCAGAAAATCTTTAGAGATGGGACCATTGCCGGAGAGCAAATCTTGAAGCAACTGAGGCAGTGGTGGAAAGCTATCAAGCACAACTTTGCCAGAAGAACAACAACAACCAGGGGTTTCTCCTTTAAATTTTACAGCTGAGCAATGTTGACATACTTTGTCCATTTTTCCTATATCAGCTGTAGTGAGAGAGTCATTTTTGTTGTAGAGCAATCCTTTTTTATTGCAGTGTTCTATTTCATGGTGTCTCAAAGCAGTCATTCGTTGTCTAGCTGCCTCGTTTTCTGTCAATTGCTGGGGCAAAGTCATACTCTCTCTCCATGCAGCCTCTCGTTGTTGCCCTTGGTATAGGCGAAAGCTTCGTTGGGTTTCCGATTCATTCTGATGTCGTTGAGCCACTCTCAACTGACCTTGTGTACGTCTACTTACCTCATATAATTCATTCGATCGTAATATTGCTTCTCTTTCCAGTGCATATCTTTGCCTTTCTTGAATTTCATCTTGTGATGAATTTAACCGCCTTACAGCATGTCTAGTTCTGTCAGCTTCACGTTGGGTTTCTCTTTCCAAATCTGACAGTCTTGCTCTCCTTTCTCTTTGACGTATCCTGTTAAGTTCTAGACGTCTTTCTCTATCTGAATTGTTTTCATTGGAGCGAATTGCAGCAACTCTCAGTCTATTAGCTTCCAATCTTTCCATTCTTTCTTCCTCACTTTCGTTTCTACTTCGTTTGGGTGGCATAATTTCGGTTTTAAACGGAATTGTTTAACGATATTAATGATTGTAAATTAATTAAGCGTAAAGGAAATGTATACTAACTGAAATGGATGAACTATAAATAATATTTCTGAATAGTACAATTATAAACAATTATATTGTACCTATTTACTATGCTTCCCCACGGGACAGAGTTAGACACCAGGGTCGTTTTTTAACGTGGAGAAAAGGTACAAAAATAAAAATTGTCTCAGTCGTGAAGGATTTCTCCTCCACCGAAAGAGAACAAGAAATAGAAGTGCAGCATCTGAAGAACAGATACTACACTTTGATCTTGACCAAAAGGAATGAATAAAAGCGACCTACGTGTGACTCATTACTTCCGGGTGTAAACGTCACAGTCTAAAAGTAATAATTAAAAAAAAAAGTAAATGTAAAATAAATGTAATACCAACTTAGGTTAACTAAGTAAACAGTACAATTAAAACAGTTCTATTAAAACAAATAATTACTAAGATCTAGGTAATTGTTAGTCTCATTGTTATGGTTTTAAAGAAAAAAATGTGTAAAAAAAGTTCTGCTTTTGTGAGTACGTGTATTTCTT
This sequence comes from Euprymna scolopes, assembly GCF_053919585.1. Taxonomy (NCBI): domain Eukaryota; kingdom Metazoa; phylum Mollusca; class Cephalopoda; order Sepiida; family Sepiolidae; genus Euprymna; species Euprymna scolopes. Next base: position 123,867,149 of record NC_136491.1, read on the forward strand.
TTAAATTACATAACCTTTTTATTTTATTATTTATATCTCTTTTAAATTTATATATTTTGTTAGTAAACTGGAAGAAATTCAGTTGAATAAAACCTTGTTCGTGTTCTTTACGTTAAACTCATATTTTTATAAAAGGTTCATCCGGTTTAAAGAAAGCACTAAGTTTAAATAAGACTGGAAATAACTAATTCAATATATAAATAGAAAAATGAAATAAATATAAGCTTTAAGTCTTAAGATAGTAATAATCAAAATGTAATAAATTATTTGTAGTTCAAATCTATGATAAGACAGGCTTTCGAAATAGGCTCGACCAGAAAGATTAAATTGGAACGAAATTATAATCTCCGTGCCATTTTCAAAACAACCCCACAAAAGTAACGATATCCTGCAGTTGGTTAAATGACAATGGTTGTAAGAAAAATGTAAAAGAAAATGCGCTTATCTGTTTATTTTGACCTGTTTTATTTAATTAAAAAAAAATTGGCTATAACTGGAAGAGAGCGTTATGTTTTGGGGGTTGTTTAAAAAATAGAATGGAAATAAAGTTAGTTCCGTTTTAATTGTCTTTAATTGCGGCAAGCGCTAACAAAATCGAAAAATCACTGTTTACATTCGAAATGTTAACTTTTATAGGTTTACAGGTTTGCTGACAAGGCTGGGGGTGTTTAATACAATTATTTTACTAAATTGATTTTTTTCATTTAAAAATAAAATTATTTCTTTTTTAATAAAGTTTTATTTTAAAATATTTGTTTTTGTTTATTTATATAAAATTACGATAGTTGAATTGTATTCTTTCAATTATATTGGCAAGTAAAATATAAAAGATTAAAACGGAACGAAATTGAAATTTCCATTACATTTTCAATACAATCCCAAAACATAAAGCTGTCCTCGCCAATGAATTGTTTTGATAATATACGTAAAGTGAAATAAATCGAATATAAAATTAAATGAAAATATATTAAATAATTAAATGTTAAATAGATTTTGTAAATAGTACAGTTGAAATGATTAGAATATTTCCAATATGTAATAAGGTCGAGGTAATTAGTTAAAGAGATTTAATATAATGTGATATGCAAATGAGCATAAGTCATTCGATATGGGGGTGGTTTGTAGACTAGTATATAAAGAAATTAGGCATAGATTCTTATGTCTCCTATAACAGAAACATCCTAAAATGGGTTCTAATGTTTCTCTACCAGGAGAGATCTACCCTCTTACCTCCTTTATATTTCGTTGATGATGGAGAGCTGTACACACAGACAGAAACACACGAACCCTATTACTTTATAAAAATATAGATATATATATATATATATATATCTGAAATTTTAATTCTGAGGAAAGCTATTCGGTTTGATGCATGACGCTATTTGTCTTTTGTGACATTATCCACTGGAATCGGTTATTGTTTACTCCCAACTCTTTTTGTGGCATTGTCCATTAAATATTAATGGACGATGCCAAAAAAGATGACTTTTCAGATATCAAAATAGAGAATTGATGAAAACTACTAAATCAACAAGTCAAACGAGCTGAAACAAAGGAATCAGAGAATAACTTAGACCGTGCTGAAGAATACATAATATTACAGTAATTACACAGGACACTGAAACTAGCGGCATCCTATTTCTGTGTGTGTGTGTGTGTGTGTGTGTGTGTGTGAGAGAGAGAGAGAGAGAGAGAGAGAGAGCAGAGAAGAGCGGCAGAAAAAAAAACTTTGAAACATATGAAGAACCCTCAAATGGACAGAGATTCACGGACGGGCTACTTACCTTTGTAATTCCCTTACTGCTCCCTGTTTCCTCGACCATAAAACATACCAAACTTTTAATGTAATCTGAACAAATATATATATATATATATATATATATATATATATGTATATACTGCGTTTATATATATATATATATATATATATATATATATATATATAGAGAGAGAGAGAGAGAGAGAGAGAGAGAGAGAGAAAATAAAAAGGAACAAACCGTAGTATGTTTTCATCAACGTTTCGTCTTTATTTCGAGACTTCCTCTGGGTGAATGAGATTAAGAAACAAAAAATACCAGTACAAAATATTTGAAAATGTTTCACGTGCACAGTGTGACGCATTTTTATTTCAGAGAAACGGAAAAAGACGTTGGAAATTCAAAAAGGAGGGGTGAGGGCTGGCGCTGTTAAAGAGAAGGAAATTTTAGTGACGTCATATCGTCGTTAATGTAATTTTAAAACTATGAAACGTAATTAACACATAATCTCAATCAATAAATTACATAAAAAACACTCATTTCATTTCTGTTACAAACCTATATTTGAATTTCAACAGATATATCTTTTTTCCAATAAGAATATTAACTGCGTTTCATAGTTTTAAAATTACATTAACGACTATATGACGTCACTAAAATAAAAAGAAATAAAGACGAAACGTTGATGAACACATAATATGGTTTGTTCCTTTTTATTTTCTCTATTTTTTCATCATATATATATATATATATATATTCTTTTTGTTTGCAAAGAGAAGGCCTCAAAGACTTAATAAAAAAGAGTCTCTAAAATTTTCAAATGATAGGGAGAGTGCGACTTACTAAGGATCGTAAACATATCAGCACTGACATTCGTGGCACACACATGGTTATTTATAAGATGGTCGCAAATCGCAGAACCATACGTATTACTCAGAACATCCGAGGGTGAAAAATTTGCCTACCGAATCTTTGAAGGCACATGCTGCTTCAAACGAAAATCTAATCTTTGCGATGTTCGCCTAACATAGTACGCACTGCAAGTACATTTAAATAAATAAATAATAGAATTATTATTGTGGGGGGGGACATCTTTGCGAATAGACGGCAACATAGGCCTAGTTGAAAAACAACACGCGGGTTCGATGCAAAATAACACTGTTGCATAGACAAAGAAATTTGCTTAGCAAATCGGTCACTGATGTTACCTAGCCAAGGTAGACGTAGGTACATCTATTAGCTATAATTTCTTTGGGTTTATGAAAATTAGAAACTTTCTTATTGATAGTAGTTTCAACAATATCCAAGGGGTAACCATTATTACAAAGGGTCTTAGTGATAAATTTGAGTTCGTCATCCAAATTAACAAATCATCAAGGCCCTATGTGCTAAAGTTTTGATTAAATTATATTTTTGGTTTATAGGGCAAAAAGAGTCCCAACGAGTATAGAGACCCGTAAAAGTTGGTTTACGATAAACAGAAGTAAGAAAACACGTGGATATCTTGGACACAAAACATCCAAAAACGGAAGAGTATAATTTATTTCCTTGTCTACCGTAAGCTTAAGGGCTGGATGAACGTTATTAAGGGACACAAAAAAGCATCCACATTCGTCTCGTTGTCAAATAAGCAGAAAGTGTCGTCAACGTAACGAAAATAAATGTTTGGTTTATGCAAACCAGACGACCCTCTTCATGAAAACCCACAAAGATATTAGCCAACGCTGGTCCCAATGGGGAACCCATGGCCACATCATCCGTCTGTCTGTACATAATATCGTTGAAACTGAATTCTACCGACATGGTGGCGAATTTCATCAATTCTACAAAAATATTTTCTGATATTGGGGGAGTCGGAAGTTTACTCCGATATAAAGCGTCAGCACAAATATTAATAGTCTCTAACAATGGGATATAAGTAAAAAAGACTGCAAATATCGAAGGAACACATAAATTTGTCTGAATGAGTATAATCTTGTATAAAGTTAGCAAAGCTAAAAGAATCTTTAATACAATATGAACTATAAAGTTCCAAAACAGGTTCTAAAATAATTGTCAACCATTTTGCTAGCTTATGTTGACAAGATCCTATCGTAGATAATATGGGTCTCAACGGTACCCCCTCTTTATGGGTCTTAGGTAAACCATACAAACGAGGGCGAATAGAACCAGTAAGACGAATTAAATCAGAAATGAAAGTGCGAAGAACACCACTTTTGACCCATTTGACAAGTTGTTTTTGGAAGTTGGTCTCGATAGAAACAGTAGAATCATGAGTATCTACCGGACCCAATTTAACAAATTTAGAGATGTCCCCCAAAATAGTTAACATTTTATTGTCATAATCCTAGTATGGGTTGGCCATACTGAGGAGATTTTATTTATATTTAGTCAGGTTTACTTGCAGAAAAAAGTATCCTGATGCCAGGTTTTTTCTGATAAACTTCTGCACAGAGGAACCTTAGACACTCGAGGATAGTGTCTCGTAGGCAGTCAAGTTAGAAACTAATAGCGCTTCAAGAAACAAACTATCCACTTTGGAAGAGGACTGTAAGAGCTTTTTTATATAGTTTCGATTTTAACGTATATAAAACTTTTTAAAAAAATTATGAATCATTTATATATCATTTTTACTTCTTCATTTTTGCCAAGAACAATGTGTAGTATCTGTTCTGATACTAAATTTTCATTGTTTCTGTCTTTAAACGAGAAAAAGAAATCGTTCTAGATTGAGGTAATTTTAAATTTTTCACTTCAATCCGGATTGCTTCTTTTTTGGGAAACAGGATTTCCCTATATTAAAATGCAGTCGTGTTTCAACTTTGTCCTCAACTGGAGCCAAGTAAATAACGACAATGATTCAATTTAACTAATACAATTCTTACAATAATTTTTATTTAAACAGGAAATAAATGAAAAAAAATGATATCAAGAAATTATTTTCCCTCATCAAGTCAAATCAAATAATGTATTATTATAACGCACTCTAATACGAAACTAATGCCAATACTTAATTCCTCATGAAATATTAGAAAAGTTGTGTTTGAGCTTCGTTAAGGGCTTTGTTTACAATTGCATATGACAGATAAAAAGACAGATATACAGAGACACTGCCGATATTGTATATAGACTTGGGCCATCAGTCACAAGTGACTACTTGTGGAAATGTAGTAGGAGGTTTCTATTCCTTTTAGCATCAAACAAACTCACTAACTGACCAAATCAGTTATATTTGATCAGCTGCACGTGTTAACATTGATATTGGCTTTCGATTGATTGCTGCAGGGGAAAAGCGACATTGGTCATCAGTGGTCAGCCGGGAAATTTCCATCTGCGCTAGTTTATTTACATTTGTAGCAAACAAGCCGAAGATTCAAGGAAACCATATTTACATCACAGCTGCTACTTCATATATATATATATATATATATATATATATATATATATATATATATATAGAGAGAGAGAGAGAGAGAGAGAGAGAGAGAGAGAGGGGGAGGGAGGGAGAGAGAGATAGACATAGAGAGAGAGAAAGAGAACAAATGAAAAAAAACTATATTCCCAAAATTCATGATGTTGACCATCTTATAATTTATTCCTTTAATTCAGTTGACTTATACAATTCTTGACAGTATCTGTTTCGTAGCGCAAAATGAATCACTTTATTATTATATCAATCAGTGAATATATAACGCCCTTAACTCAAGGGCATAATAGATTCATTGATTGATATAATAATTAAGTGATTAATTTTGCGCTACGAAACAGATACTGTCAAGAATTGTATAAGTCAACTGAATTAAAGGAATAAATTATAAGATGGTCAACATCATGAATTTTGGAACATATATATATATATATATATATATATTACTGTTGGGAATCGGAAATCAGAAAAATTGTAACTCTTGGAAGTATTGGAATTAGAATCGATAAAGATTGTGTCTATTTTCCGATTCCAAAAACGATTCCTTTAATTATCTTTTTATTTGATTTTGTTTAAAACAAAATCATCCACTGCTGGTATTAATAATGAAATAATAAATATGCATTGATTTTAAACTAATAGTAAAACTATAATCTATAGATCATCAACCACAAGTGTGTTCTTACGTTTGAAATCATATATGCAGAGTTGACATGTGTTTTATGGTAATCGGAAAAATTAGCTACTTTATGATTAAATATCTAGAGATTTATAAAGAATCGGAATGGGAACCGGTAATTGTATCCGAATCAATAATTTAGTATGGAATCAGTAATTGTATTGGAATCGGGAAAAATATTGGAATCGTCCCATCACTACTATATATATATACATATATATATATATATATATATATATATATATATATATATATACTAGCATTTCAGCCCGGCGTTGCCCGGGTGTTTGGAGGTGTATATTGAGAAAAAAAAAAGAAAAAGAAAAAGCGGTCAATTTTTTTAAACTTTGACCCCTATTATGTCCCCTTAACATTTATTGTTTTGGACTCAAATCAAGTTATTAAGTTATATCCATGTCCAAGGAACCTATATCTAAAATTTCAAGTGTTTAGACCCACAATTGGCGGAGGAGTTTGGTAGAATTCTCAAAGGTCAAATCGTTGAACTTTGACCCCTTGCTCGGGTGTTTGGAGGTGTATGCTGTGCAAAAAAAGCAAAAAAACAAAGAAAATTGTTAATTTTTTAAAACTTTGACCCCTATTATGACCCCTTAAAATTTATTGTTTCGGACTCAAATCACTTAATTAAGTTAGATCCATGTTCAAGGAACTTATATCTAAAATTTCAAGTGTCTAGACCCAAAATTGTCGGAGGAGTTTGGTAGAGTTCTTAAAGGTCAAATCGTTGAAATTTGACCCCTTAACAGCCAAATTTCTGGCTGACACCCGTAACATCGATTTTCCCAAATCTCAGTACCCGGTATTTCAAATTTCGAGTCTATAGACTAAAAATTGACAGAGTTATTGCGTAGGGAAATGTACACAGACAGACACACACACAGACACACAGACACACAGACACGTTCACTTTTATAGATATATAGATATATATAAGTAAATTCTTGGTACAGCAAAATGGAAGGAGAAATTTCAGAGGAAACATAATTTGATTTAAATAAAAAGATCAAAGAAACAAAAAAAAAACGGGCAGGTGGAATTGTTAAAATTTCCTTAAGGCCTTATCGTCTGACCCTCTAAGAGGAAACGTCAGAATGATAAATTAAAAGCTAAGAATCGAATGAGGAAAGAGGGAATTTGGTTTCAGTTGGAAAACCAGTGAGAGAAAACAAAAATATATATATATAATTCTCACTGTTCGGGTGGTTTTAAATCAGTAAATATTTCCAACTGATGTTTCAAAATCTTTTGTCTACACAGGCTAGGTCGAGAGTTATTAATGACTAACGCCTCAATGATATTGAGATGATAGTTCGACCTAGCACTGTATAAAACAGAAAACCAACCATCGGAATATTGGTCAGAACACCTATTTATACTAATCAGGTGATTACCGATGGCGGACTCATGAGCTTGGGAGTGCCCGGATGTTCTCGAAACCTGGTGTAATCGAATATCCCGAGGGATATGTTGGGATATTCTCATTTCCAATCTTTGGGATGTCTTGCCAACGTAGTCAGCTCCACACTGACAAACAAATTTATAAACAACAGAATTATTTTGAATGGTTGGCAAAACATCTTTACGAAAAGAAGAGAAAAAGGTTCGAGTTGTGTAAACTACTCTAAGCATAGTAGCTGGAAAACAACGTTGAGTAGCAGAAGAAATCCTTTCAACAATATGAAGGCCATCAGGACCTAACCATGGCAATTTTAAATAAACAGGACAACGTGATGGACCAATACGTTTAACACTATTAAATGTAGCAATTTTACGTTCAATAGTAGTTTTTATTATATTTGTGGGATATCCATTGCTGAGAAAAATATTTGTGATTTCACCAAGTTCCGCATCAAGACGGTTTGGTGAACAAATCATGAGTGCACGATGTGTAAGAGCGCTAATGAGGTTTATTTTTCTAGACTGAGGGGCAAAGGAAAACCAATTAAGATAGAGCCCTGTAAATACAGGTTTTCTGTATACAGAGGTCTCAAACGTAGAACCAACTTTAGAAACACGAACATCGAGGAATGGAAGAGAGCCACAGTCCTCGACCTCCATAGTAAATTGTAACGATGGATGCAGATTACAAAGAAGACGAAGAAACTGTTCAGCTTCACTCCGTGAGGGAAAGCATGCAAAAGTGTCATCAACGTAGCGTGTATAGAATGTTGGTTTAGTAATTTTGGAAAATAATTCGTTTTCCAAAAATCCAACGAAAATGTTGGCTAGCGAAGGACCAAGAGGGCTACCCATAGATATCCCATCAATTTGCCGGTATATAATGTTGTTGAAACTGAAGGAAACTGATTTAGTGGCAAGTTTCATCAGTTCAACGAAAATTCGTTCAGGAAATTGTGGAGATTTTGAGGGGCCACGATATAGATAGTCAGCACAAATACCAATGGTTTCATCCAAAGGTATATTAGTAAAAAGACTATTAATGTCAAAGGAAGTCAAGAACTCGGTATTCTTAGATAAAGATAATTTGTGTATATGAGACACAAATTGAAAAGAATCAGAGATACAATGGACCGAATAAAAAGAAAGCACAGGTTTAAGAAGATCAACTAACCATTTCCCACGTTCGTGTTGTGCAGAACCCAACATAGATAAAATGGGTCGCAAAGAAATGTTAGGTTTATGAACCTTGGGTAAACCGTACATTCTAGGCCTTTGAGAGCCAATGGGTCGGATTCTATCGTAAATCTCCTTAGAAATAAACCCGCTTTTATAAAGTTGAAGAAATCTTTTCTGGGTTTTTATTTCCATTCGAAAAGTGTCATCATGGCTTAAATCACCCAACCGGAGAAATTTATTTTTATCGTCCAAAATTTGTAACATTTTGGAGATATAATCCGTTTTGTTAAGTATAACAACGCCCGATCCTTTATCTGGGCGAGTAAGATAAATGTCGGAATTATACCTAATTAATTTTGCCGCTTCAAAATGATTTTTCTGCCAAACAAAATCGCTAAATTTAGTGTTTATGGCAGAAAACCTCCGACCTAATTCGCCCAACTGAATTTTAACACTAGTTAATTCATCAGTGGAGATAGGCGAATGTTGTTTTAATTGAGTATATAATAATTCAATTTCACTAAATATTGAAATTTTATCAACATAAAGGGGTGGAATGCAAAATTGTAAGCCAGCAGATAAAACAAATTCTTCCGTATTGGACAAAACATAAGAAGAATAATTAAATATATGTTTATCCGAATTTGTTCTAATCCCAAACTTCTTAGTAATTAAATTTTTTTTAATATTTATCATAAGAAGAAGTACATTTATTGAGGGTAGAAATACGATGACAGATAATTTCTAAAATTAAATGTAGAAATACATTGACAGTTCAACGAGTATTCTTACAAGACGAAATCCTATTTAACTCCGATACATATAATTCGTTACGTAGTAAACACCTTTTACTTTGGGCCATGGTTTGGAAAAAACTATCTTTCTTTGATAAACTCCGTTTTTCCAAGTTTTTATCCAATGGCGACAATTTTACCCTCAATAAATGTACTTCTTCTTATGATAAATATTAAAAAAATTTAATTACTAAGAAGTTTGGGATTAGAACAAATTCGGATAAACATATATTTAATTATTCCTCTTATGTTTTGTCCAATACGGAAGAATACATGCGTGTATTACATTTTTTTCTGTAATCTTACACTCCATCCCCTTAAAAAAACAAAAACAAAAAAAAGCTCTATATTCAGAAAAAATTTTTTTTAAATCGAGATCGGAATCCGTAAATGTATTGGAATTATGAATTTAGAATGGTAATTTATCGGAATCGAGAAAAAAATATTTAGTTTGTTGTTTAATGTCATTATATCACGTAAACTAATTATTAAATACTAATCCAAATAAGTGTCAAATGGTAAAATTACCATTTGTTAAGTAAATCTCAAGGCACCTGAATATAAATCCTGGTATACAAAATGTACACATATTTATATAAAAATGAAAAATGATAAGAACGAAAGTAGTTGGTACTTATAAGTGTATTTATAATAGAACGCGGACGTACATATGACAGCTGTATGCAAATGACTGAGCCGTGTGCAAGATGATGTCACGGTAAGGAAAAAGGAAAAAGATTGTGAAAAAAACGTGTGTTCAGACTGATGATCACGTAAGAGAAAACAAGAGATAGACGTGTTACGCACGGTAGCCGAAAGTGACAGGAAAAGACGTGTAAATAAAGTCTATTGTTTTCTTAAGAAAAATGTAGCCGAGCTTTTTCACGGCTACCGAGAGAGTAGGCCAATGAACATGACAGCATGACGTCATTACCAGATCAACAGGTTGGTAAAGGCACGAAGGTGCCTACAGTTTCTGGTGTTCAACTACGTGGCCATAAAAAATATTTTTTGTTGCCTTATATTGTGGCTATTGTAATTACATGTTTTTTTATTCTCCTAAAGAGAAAAAACAATTCTCCATCTAGATTATTATTACAATTTTCATAATTGCTCATTGGGATAATTTTAATCTAACAAGATATAGCGGTAAGTGAACTTGTTTCATTTCTATCTAAGGAACTTTTATTTCTATTGAAGGAAGTCGAATATTTCATTTCATTTATTTTTATATGAGAATATTTTTCAGTCTGTTCTTTTAATAATAAATAAAACTTTTCGTTGAGTATTTCCAAATATTTTAAAGTTATAAGCATTTTTCATGCCAGTTTTTTTTTTGAGGGGGTTTATTTTTGTTTATTTTTTAATTTTTTTATCTCAAACGACCGATGAATTCAATATTTTAGCACCGGGTGTAATTTATTTCTTTGAAATATATTTAAAACTTAAAAGTTTTTGTTTGTTTTATAACATTTTATCTGTAAATAATTTACATGACTGAAATAGGAAATTCTCTATTCTCTCATACGAATACAAATTCATCTTAAAAATTCATTAACTAATCAGTTTTAATTAAAGTTTTGATATGAACTAAAAATAAAGAGTACATTAAATTTTAGTAAACATATTTTTTTTGTTTTATCTTATAAATAAATGTTGTACGTACCTTGCTGAAAGCTATTATTAACAGAAGGGGGGGTTCTAACTATTCTACACTTGCACCTAACAATTTAATGAAAAAAAAGATACCATAAAAATTTAATTTAACTTGAAAATCCTATCTAAAATATCGCACGGTTCCTACACTGCACAAGCACCATTATTATTATTATTATTATTATTATTATTATTATTATTATTATTATTATTATTATTATCACAACAACAACAACAATAATAAAAAAGGTACTTCACAAGACGGGGAATGTGGACCCTGCGTAAACGGGTTTTAATTTAATTATTGCTTCCTAAAAAGCACATACGCAAAAGGTTTCATTAGTTTATTTAATCACGAAAACCTTTTTGAAAGTACTATTTGAGGCAAAAAAAAAAGCCAAAAGCGCGTTATTTGAATATGTATGAAAAAATAAATGTAACAGAAAATAAAAATATTAGTGTGGAAAATATAAAATTATATTAAATTAAATATTAAATTATATTAAATATAAAATTATATTAAATTAAAACCTGTTTATGCGGGGTCCACGTTCCCCGTGAAGTGCCCCCCCCCAAAAAAAAAAACTGTAGATGACATCGACTAGCGCCACACCTACTAGTTATGAAGGGTCAGGGAGGATGGAAGTTTAAGGTGGGAGAGTACTAACCAGCCCTCCACTAAAAGTGTGCAGTTCAGATCTGGTACCGTGAGGAGGCATTTTGTCACCCAAACTGCAAGAAACACCAACGGCCGATGCTAATGAGAAATCAATGGTAAACGGCTGTTGTGTGCAATCATCTGCATGAGTGGTCAAGAGGTGGAGAACATTGGAAATCTGGGGAGATTTGTTGTCACTCGGTCTTAAGCGAATATCACAGATTACTGCTAGTAAGCGGTCACTGATGATGGCCTTTGAGACAACACCTAGTGAGTGAAATAATAATAATAATGTCCTCTCCCAAATTCACCACCACCCTGATTTAATATTGTAGATGTTTACTATATTTTCTTAGTTTTTAACATTGTGTTATGATTGTCTTTTAGTAGTTATGTGAACTTCATCTCCGTATTCATGTATTCTGCACTGATATGAAAATGAAGATTATAACGGAGAATAGGATTCCTAACCATGGAACTGATGAAAATATGCTACACATTTTGATGAAAAACATGGGGAAAAAATGAACATTCTATGTTCATTTTTCCCCATGTTTTTCATCAAAATGTGTAGTGAACAGAAAACCAAAACTTTAAATGCAATTTCTGTATTAAAAGTAATAGTTATTTAGATATTTCAACATATAATCTTGTGGGGAAAATTCACCTTCCCAATAAGGGTCACTTTGGATAGGAAAAAAAATTAAAATTGTCCTAGTCATGAAGGATTTCTCCTCCACCGGCGGCCGAGGATAGAAAAGGTGAATTGTAGCATCAGAACAGATAATACTACACTGATCTTGTGCCGAAGAATTGCTTGTGTTTTATGTTTCTTTGTTTGTTCCCTAAATTCATAATTCAGTTTTATCAGTATTAAATTGTATATTGTTTTACAATTAGGTAATTTTGGATAGATAATATTTATATTTTATGATGAATAAAGTTCAGTTTCCTTATTAATCGAATTCGGTTCCTTTCTTTTCTTTTTTAACATGTTTTAAGGCATATAGTATCGACAGTGGCAGTTCGACAAATCTTACATTGCCTGCAGGCATTTTTCAGTTAACAGGCCTTCTATATTTCGGTGGCCGTGGTTTTGTTTCTTGTCTTAGTTTCTTTGCGACGGAGTCTACAAGTATGTAAACGTGTTTAACGTTACATATTAATAAGTTTGGAACGTGATTTCAGAATATATAAAAATTCGTAGGAAGCATTGTGTCCTGAGAATATATACCAAAAAGAACCTTTTTTTTTTAATTTTTCTGGATTGATTTTTTTCAATAAAAGTTTTAAAATAAAGCTGTATTGTATTATTTTTTCTTTAAGGCGACACCCTATATATATATATATATATATATATATATATATATATATATATATATATATATATATATATATATATATATATACTAATACTAGCAGCAGTACTCGGCGTTGACTGGGTTCAAAAACAGGCTACAGAAAATGGACTGTGATTGATGAAAGTATGATAGGTTATGAAAAGGAGGGGGTTGTAAAGAGATAGGTTTTGATACTCAAAAATTTTACCCTAAGCAAAATATGATGAAAGTAAAGATAATTTTCGCGAAAATATATATTTTTTATATCATCTTTGTTTCCATTCGTAGCCAAGAGTGACCAACAAAATGATGTTTCCTTACAAAGAGAAAATGTTATATATATATAATAATATAAATATACAAGAAATAAATGTTACGATAGTCCATAGAAGTTACTTTCATGGTAGAAAAGTTCATTGGTTTGTATTTTTAAGTAGTTTGTAAGAAAAAATTTTTTAAATTCACGAACCGATTTAAAAAAGAATCAAAATGGTAGCGACTTTGAAATGGAGCGCCCCGTTTTCAATTTGAAGGAGGGACACCTGAGCATTCTGTGTTAACAATTTAAGAGAGTTCCGTCAACGTAAGGAATATTTATAAACATATTTTAATTTTTTCCGTTATTTTGTGCTTATTCGATTATTGCATGTGTAGTTTATATAAAAATTCATTTAAGTAGTTACCGCCTCAGATTTCGATCTAATTTCGGTTCGCTGAAATTATTTCAAGTAAAGAGCATTAAAAACTATTTCAAAACAACAAAAAAACATGAACTGAACTTTTATTGACTATGGTAACATTTATTTCTTGTATATTTATTTTTTCGGGTAGTCGTTTGTTGGCTTTTCTGCTAAACATTCTTACTAAATAATATCGACGAAATATCGGAAAACAAAGAAACAAAAACAGTTTTGAAAATAATGAAGCATTACTTACTTTAGTAAAATAATCCGAAACAGTAAAATGGGATATTAAAAAAGTAAACACGTAATTACTTTAGTTTTTTAAAGCAAAGAATCGATATAAGTATGAATAAGAAGAAAATGGCGCCCTTTTCAAACATAACAGCTTCGTTTCAGTTTTACAGTATTGAACGGTGTAGTATTGCGCCGTCGGATTTAGGGTTGTACTATTGTAATGCAAAGAATACGCAGAAAGGGTTGTAATCAACTGAATTCCTTCTAGTACACTGACAAAAAAAGCTTAAACAGATATATAAATAAAAATAAAAAGGTAATGTAAATGTTTTTAAAAAGATACGTAATCACGTGAGCAGGATTTTTTTGCTTCTTGTGATGCGATAATAAGTGACGTTCTTATTTTTTTTATTATTTATCTATTTATCTATTTTCCAAAGAGTGGCACGTGCAAGTGGAGACGGAAAAAACAGAGTTATGCAAAATTTGTGTCGAGAATTGTCTAAAGTTCCGACATTTTTTTTACTTTCACTTTAATAAGAACGTGAATTTATAAGGTGAATTTATTCGACACAATATGATTCAACTAAAAAAATAAATAAAAGCTAACGTGAATTAAGATTAAAGTTAAGGTGCTATTGTGGACCCTCACCCCTTTTAAAAAAACCTTGTTTAACTTTGTGACATATTTACATTCTATGGAGGTCAGGCGCGAACGAACACCCCACAATTTTATTATACCATATTTCTTCAAACTGAAACATAATTATCAAAGTATACTTACGCAAATAGATATGAAAAGTCTTTATTAAAGTTTGTGCCATATTTCCATGGAGTACAGGCGCGAACGCAGACCCCACAATTTTATTATACCATCCCTATTTAAGTTGAAACATACTTATCAAAGTATTCTTATGTACATCTATATCAAAAACCCTTGTAAACGTTTTTTTTTTTTCATTTTTTATTTCCATACTTTGGGGGCTAGTTTTTATGAATCACCGTTTTGCCAGATTACACATACCCATTCCTGATCCTCGATACATCTTCTATCATTATATGTAATCAGTTTTTTAAAATAGTCAACTTAACCAAATAGCCTATTCGTGACCACACACACACACACACACACACACACACACACACACACACACACACACACACACACACACACAGACGTTCAGCTTTATATTATAGAATATATATTAATATACTTATATACTTTTATATACATATATGTATGTATGTATGTATATATATATATATGTATGTATATATATATATATATATATATATATATATATATATATATATATATATATGCATACATATGCATATATAGTAAGTTATAAAATATATATGGCGATTAAGCTCCGCTGAATATTTTGCGTTTCATCCACTCTAGGATTCGTCAGGCTTATGCATAAGCCTGAGGAATCCTAGAGTGGATGAAACACGGAATATTCAGTGTAGATTAATCGCCATATATATTTTATAACTTACTAACTAGCTCCACCTACGTATTGAGTACTGTTGAAGTAAATACTTAAAGTTTACGCATAAATTTATACCTTTGTATATTTATGTGAGTAAATGAAGTAGTTATATACATATATATATATATGTATATATATGTATATATATATACAATTATATATATATATATATATACGAACAGTTTTTTTCATTTTTATGTCACCTTCAAAAGATTATAATAAAGATATAATAATATTAAACCTTATGTCAAGCATCCTTATTCCAATTTTTATCAACCACACATCTTCTAATGACAGACTATCGTACTAACTGAACTCAGTCACACATTCAATAGAACTAATTGGGTATTATAATAATCAGGTCCATTTGTATAAAGGTCAACAGTTTTAGAGGTCATGCTCAGTTATTTTGCTGTTTCCCATTATGCCGATACTAAAAGTATGGTTGAAACAAAAAAAAAAAAAAATGGCGCAGTAATTTTGATCATTCCTAAAAAGTCATAACAGTAATCAGGAACGTTCCAAAAAAAAACAGCATCCTAGTATCATTTGTTATTCTTACAATGTTTTGGTCGATGTAACCTTCGACATTCCTAGGCTTTATCTTGTTGAACTTGGGACCCTTTCTGTCAAAGTTGAAGACTTTACGAAATTTTGAACGCACCCTATATTTAATTCATGGCGTGTAGTATGCTCACTTCCTCTCAGCCATGACCGGGTAGAAGTCTTAAGTAATTCGCAATTGTATTTTTAGTATCAGCCACACTAAGGATTGAATCTCCAACTTTCAGAAGAGTGTCAATTAGAACTGAATTTAGCATTTCATCTGTTATGCTAAGGGAACTTGCGGACAAAATGCATGCATGCTACCCCTATGGATGAAATAAAGTGTTTTGTTTGAATTCTGTGGAGATTTCTCATTTCAACAGAAATATTCCCGAGTTCAACAGGAAGATTCCCAAGTTAAAAAGAAATATTCCCAAGTTAAACAGAAAGATTCCCAAGTTAAAAAGAAAGGTTCCCAAGTTCAACAGAAAGATTCCCAAGTTCAACAGAAAGATTTCCGAGTTCAAAAAAAATATTCCCGAGTTCAACAGGAAGATTCCCAAGTTAAAAAGAAAGATTCACAAGTTAAACAGAAAGATTCCTAAGTTCAACAGAAAGATTCCCAAGTTCAACAGAAAGATTTCCGAGTTCAAAAAAAATATTCCCGAGTTCAACAGAAAGATTCCCAAGTTAAAAAGAAAGATTCCGAGTTCAACAGAAAGATTTCCAAGTTCAACAGAAAGATTCCCAAGTTCAACAAAAAGATTCCCGAATTCAACAGAAAGATTCCCGAATTTAACAGAAATATTCCCGAGTTCAACAGAAAGACTCCCAAGTTAAACAGAAAGATTCCGAGTTAAACAGAAAGATTCCGAGTTCAACAGAAAGCGACCCGAGTTCAACAGAAAGATTCCCAAATTCGAAAAGATACATTTAAAGGAGGTCGAAAATTATATTGATTATATTGATTCCCAAGTTCAACAGAAAGATTCCCAAGTTCAACAAATAGATTCCCGAATTCAACAGAAAGATTCCCAAGTTAAATAGAAAGATTCCGAGTTCAACAGAAAGATTTCCAAGTTCAACAGAAAGATTCCCAAGTTCAACAAAAAGATTCCCGAATTCAACAGAAAGATTCCCGAATTTAACAGAAATATTCCCGAGTTCAACAGAAAGACTACCAAATTCGAAAAGATACATTTAAAGGAGGTCGAAAATTATATTGATCGAAATGCTCTGAGAATTACACTCAAGATGTGAACAGTAGTCCAAATAATCCAAATAATATGAATAACCAATCCTCATCTAAGCAATTCATTCTAACAAAATTTGAACATATAAATTTTACTAGAAATTTCTACAAATGTAATTGTTGTTTGGAACATTTCACATTAAATTTCGGACTATTTTGTTTAAATAAAAAATGAGATAGAAAGTTAAATAAAAAATGAGATATAAAGTTAGTTATTAAATATAGGTTTTTCTCTGGGGAATATTTTTTGATGTTATCTTTATTTTTATCTCTTTGACTGAATAAATAAACACAAGCCATAAAAGTTGAATTCGTTTAAACGTATCAGACATACTTAAAAACATTTCTAGTAATATGTTGTAAACTTTTGCTTGACACTATCACTGTATATCCCAGTCTGTTTTAAGCTGCCTATCAATTAATTCTGTTCATATGCGGTGTCTTAAATAAATTTCCAGACCCTTTTTGTACAGGCATTCAAAATTGTCGTAGACTCTTGAAAATTCAGTATGTTAGTGCTATATATCTTATGAGATGACTGACCAATTTTTATCATTTAAGTTACAAATGAACAGCTGCTGCCTGATTGTCACAGCTGGTGAATTTAAAAAAAAATGCAATCTGGACGTAAGGACACTTTAGCAGAGATGCAATAAAATTCTATTTTAAACTTGGAAAATAATGCCACAGAGACGTATGGAATGCTTCAGACTGCTTTTGGACTATCTTATATGAATTGAGCATCAGTTTTTGAGTGACATAAGAGATTTAAGGAAGACAGGGGGTTAGTGAGGGATGATGATAGGCGTAGGAGGAGTAAGGAAGTCAGAACACTATAGTTGATTGGCCAAATAAAGAATTTCATGAATAAGAACAGTCGTGTGTCTATAAAGACAATAGGTACACAGTTTTATGTCAGTGTGGGAACTGTGTACACAATTATTTACGAGGAACTGAAGGTGTGGAAGATTTGTGCAAATAAGCTTACAACTCCATCCTTGTCACAGACTATTTGACCAAGATGGGCTTCAAGACAGTTACTCATCCTCCCAATATTCCAGACCTTGCCCCCTGTGACTTTTGGTTATTCCATAAACTCAAGGAAAACCTTGGAGGTTGTCGTTATGAGACAATTGAGGAAATGAAAGAGGCTGTGACGAGGGTCACTGACATGCTCATACAAGAGGACTTTCATGGGGTCTTCCAGAAGTTGATGGAACAATACAAACAGATGTATTGCAGCCAAGGGAGATTACTTGAAGGGAACTAGAGTTTCATGTATGTACTATCAATAAAAGTGGCCATACTGTTATATTTAGGGGTTTCATTATTATTATTGTTCTTGTTGTTATTAAATAGTGAGAGTCTTTTATTAAAGTGCAGTCTTAGAGAGAGTTTTATTAAGAGGGATATGTTGTTGTTAGAGAGTCTTAGGAAGAGATGTTGATGAGTTTTTGTTCGTTTTATGAAGAGATTCATATTTATAAAATGTTCGTACTTAGAAGTGTTGATAGGAGATGTAGAGTTCACATTGTGTATGTAAGATGTGTATGTAAGACATTCTAAACCACATGATATACCAGACATATAATAACAATTTTCACTTTACCTTTTGGTAGAATTACAACACAAAGACGACATTTATAAAAACACATGATGGGTTTATTTCTTCTCACGACCGGCCGTGGTTTTCTGAGTCAAGAATTCAAAGCTTCACATTCTAAGTTTCAAAAGTGACCGTCTCGCTTCTAGACGTTCGAATCCATGTCTGGACTGTCGTCTGTCGTCCTCAGACTCTCTCTGACTCTCTCCCAGTTCTCCTAAGTTTCTAACTATATCTAGAACTTCCCATTTTTCCATGACGTCATACACATGTTAACAATACAAAAGAAGGTCTGAAAAGTTATTGAACGCACCTCGTATCTATTTTTTCACTTTATTTTGTGTGTGTGTGTGTGTGTGTGTGTGTGTGTACTAGGTGTAAAGCGATGTCCCAGCCTTTGTTGTTGAAGACTATATGATTAAACTTACTCAATATGTCCTGCTGATTCGACATTATATAGAGTTTACAATCTTTTCTTTTCGATGTTAATTAATGTTGGTATAGGAGTTAAATATCAGGCTGCAGAGTCAAATGTTTTTTTTTTTTTTTACCTCAGTTCGAATTCTTGAACTGGTAATTACAATTTCCTACACTGAATACTGCATAAGCAAGAAACGCTATATATATATATATATATATATATATATATATATATATTAAAAGTTTGACTCATGTCCAGGTAACCTACATCTAAAATTTCAAGTGTTTAAACCCAAAATTGGCGGAGGAGTTTGGTAGAGTCTTCAAAAGTCAACTCTGTAAACTTTGACCTCTTGCCAGCTATATTTTCGCCCAAAAACTGATTAAAAAGCTTGCTGCATGTCTAAATGCCCTTTATCTATAAATTTCAAATGTTTAGACCCAAAATTGTCTGAATAGATCGCAAAGGTCAAATCTTTTGAATCTTAACCTTTTGGCAGCCAAATTTTTGGCCAAACCCGATTAAAAAGCTTGCTCTATGTCTGAATACACCTTATTTTAAATTTCAAATGTTTAGACCAAAAATTAGCTGAGTAATTTGGAAGAGGCGACAGAGATCAAATTATTTCAAACTTTGACCCCAATTTTGACCCTCTTAACATTTATTATTTTGGGCGCAAATGAAATTAAAGCTTGATCCATGTCCAAGTAACCTATATTTAAAATTTCAAGTGTTTAGGCCCAACATTGGCAGAGGAGTTTGTAAGAGTTTTCAAAGGTCAAATCGTTGAACTTTGACCCCTTGACAGCCAAATTTCTGGCTGAAAATCTATTAAAATGATTTTCCCAAATCTCAATACTCCTTATGTCAAATCTCGACTTAGTATACTTAAAATTGAAGGAGTAGTTTACTAGGGAAATGTACACACACAGACACACACAGAGAAAATTTCACTTATATATATATATATATATATATATATATATATATATATATATATATATATATATATATATATATATATATAAATACCCATTGGATTGAAATTTTAAATTCGACCGTTTTGGATTTTACCATTTTTGGATTTTTACCCTTCACCGGACTGTCCATTCATGTGAAATCTTTTTATTATTTTCCTTTTGCCTCCTGTTCCCCTTACCTCACCCTTTTTTTTTAACCAAGTAAGATCTATGACTTACTTGTAGTTTCATTAAATACTTTTATATGCAAAATCCGATCCTGCATTTTGCCAATTCCTGCCCTCTGATGAGAAGGAAAGTATTTCTTCGAAACTCCGCGGATTAAGGACTATCCACTTATCTTGTGTTTCCTTTTTTAAAATTAAATATGTTTTTAACTCTTTTTCAAGATGTCTTTCAACATGTTTTATTAATCATTTGTTCATATATATATATATATATATATATATATATATATAGAGAGAGAGAGAGAGAGAGAGAGAGAGAGAGAGATTTATAATTAAACAATAATTTTTTATATCTATAGACACTTGTGTTTCATGCTTAGCAATCATCAGTGTAGGGTGTGGCAATTCCTGCCGGGCATGAGATTCGAACTCAGACACGAAGCCCCCTTTTCCTTTATTTGCTAAGCCTTTACTTCAGGGTCACTAAACAATTGCGATGGGAATGAAGGGAATTTAGAATTCGGACAAATACATAAGATAATCCAGAGTATTTAAACGAACGGAACTTGTGAACGCTGCATACTTTTAGTTATTATCCTGCAGACAACGGCCATCCTTAAGTATTCTTAAAGGTGGGGACAAAATAATGGAAACATCTTGGAGCAGAGGTTTTCTTATAGCAACTCTCCCATGAGATTCAATCTTGTGGAGCACTTTTACAGCGTTTATTCTATTCGAAAAACAAGTAGTGCCGAGTGTTATGTGAAAACAAGAAAAATGGCCGACATGAGAGGATAACATCCTTTGAATCTCGATAATCCCTCCAAAGTAGAAATTACTGGTAGAAACCAACCCAATAATTGTTACTTCTTTTTTTTTCGAATTGAATAAACGCTTTAAAATAAGTTAGAACACAAAATAAACTTATCCAGCTGGGTAGAAAGAGTAATTTATCTTGTCTTTGGTAATATTTATATGTTATATATATTATATATATGTCAGATCTTGTCATATGCTACTTGTACCATGTAACCCAGTACTACTTGCCTCATGGCCGGGTCACCGGCGACTAAACTGGTTCCCCCACCAGACTTGTTTGGTGAGGAGGGTGGCTAGTCTCCATGAAGGATTAAAAACAATACCTTCCAAAGGGCGAATGAACTCTTTTTCGGGGTCAACGGCCAACTAGCACTTTGTTTGTTTGCGTGTATGTCTGTGTGTGTTGGGTGGAGAGGTCTCCCGTAAGCCATGGTGAAGGCAACCTTTCTAGGAGAAGTAAATCTCTGATTTAAAAAACCATAAAGCGGGAAACCATTACCCACATTAAGCTGGTCTGCAGTTTAACTTGTTGCTGGTTATCTTGCACTTGCTTATTGCTGGATCTCAACATTTTGAACCGAGAGAGACTTAGCTGTCATACAAAGCTAAGACTCTGTACCATCATCTGTGTATAGATACTCCCTCAGGCATTTGTCTATAAAAATGGTCCTGTGGCAATGGAAAAGTTGTGACGCGTGGAGGCTTGAAAGGCTGGACACATGTAATAATTGATCTCAATGACCGTCTTCAGTGTCATGCCTGCTTGAGCGTGTGAATTCACTAGTAGGACTAAAAAAAAAGTCATTTTTGGGCTCATGGACATTAAGTGTCTGAGGGAGTGGCACTCGTATGACAAGACCTTGCAATCCTCATCATATATATATATATATATATATATATATATATAAAGACATTTTCGGTTTGTTGTCTATAGCAGAACATGTCCAAAAGCAAATGAAAAAAACATCATAAACTGAAATATCGATAGAATGAATAAAAAAAACAAAACAGAAATAAACATCGAGAAGAGGAAATTGTTTGCCTCTCAGGATGATGGGCGGGGGCATTCCTTTATGTTTAATAAAAACATGAGGTCATCATTATTTCTAGATAAAAAAAAGAAAACAAAGAATTATAATTTCACCTCAGATTCTTCGCATAAATAAGCATTTTATGATTTTATTTTATTATGTCGTTTTTTTTTTTTTAATGTTATTCCATTCCCTTTCACAAAGAACTGAATGGATGGCCATCTCTAAAAAGAGCAACAAAACGTTTTATCGTCACTGAAGAGGCATCGGAAAAAATAGAAGGAAGCTAGAGTGAGGGAAGGCTGGTCGGGGGACAAAAAAAAAGCGATCATTAAAATGGAAGTGGACATTTTTGAAGTTCAAATACAAAACAGGAAATAAAAATGACAAAAACTACATTAAAATATTAAAAAAAACACTAGAAATTATTAAAAAATTGCTTCGGTTTCATCATTTTCATATTTCTCATTCAAATCGTATGTATGTACGTATGTATGTATGTATGTATGAATATTTGTATGTATGTATGGATATGTCTATTGATCAAAAAACTTGTGGATGTAGGCATGCATTTAATATCTAAGGCATTTTGTTTATTTTTCTCAATATATATATATATATACATATATATATACATATATACATATATATATACATATATACATATATATATACATATATACATATATATATATAAGAATTGTATAAGTCAACTGAATTAAAGGAATGAATTATAAGATGGTCAACATCATGAATTTTGGAAACAACTTTTTGTCATTTATTCTCTCTCTCTCTCTCTTTCTTTCTCTCTCTAACTCTCTCACTCTCTCTCTCTCTCTCTCTCTCTCTCTCTCTCTCTCTCTATACATATATATATATACTCATATATATATAAGAATTGTATAAGTCAACTGAATTAAAGGAATAAATTATAAGATGGTCAACATCATGAATTTTAGAAACAACTTTTTGTCATTTATTCTCTCTCTCTCTCTTTCTTTCTCTCTCACTCTCTCTCTCCCTCTCTCTCTCTCTCTCTCTCTCTCTCTATATATATATATATATATATATATATATATATATATATATATACTCCTATATATATATACATATATATATATATATATATGTATATATACTCCTATATATATATATATATATATATATATATATATATATATATATATATATATATATTATGTGTATTGATATTCATATAAACAAATGAAGCATGCATGGTCCCCCGTGAGTGCAAAGTGAACGAGGCATAAAAAATGACTAAGTCCATTATTTTCCTCCCGCCCATTTAGCCCCCAAAATCCCCAAGGCCTTTACACATTTAAATTTGAGTTCAGTACCATGCAAAACTGCTAAATAAACATACATAGAAAATTTTGGACAAATATGGTAAAATAGTCCCAAAAGTGGAGTATTTTTATTAGTCCTAAAAGAGCCCCTGGGGCACACCCAAGAAGTATCATGAAGTATAGACAAACAAAATTATATAGAAATCAGTTAGTGACAACTTTTCAGAAAGTTTTATAAAAATCCAAGGCATCAGTGTTTTTTTAATAAGCACAAAAGTGTCAATTTTAGCAATTTTAACCTGAAAGGCACCCATTCGGGAGCACCGGGAGTTTTCCCGGAAAATCCGTTCTGTTACTTTTTTACTCATATCATATTTAATGTTTCTGCAAAATTTTAAAAAAATTCAAAGTTATTGAGAAAACTGCAGACAGACGAACGGACAAGGGTGAATTTATAGGCGCACCCTCCTTTTGTCGGAGGACCAAAAATTCTTTTTTCTTTTTATTTAAAACTAGCCTGGGTGCCCGGCGTTGCCCGGGTGTTTGGAAGTGTGTGTTGAATAAAAAAAGAAGTGGTAGAACACAGACAGGCTCGAACCCGTACTACGAAGGAGGAAAAGAATGTGAAAAAAAAACGTGACGTCTTTGCTGTTGCATCCATTGCCAACCCAGAAGTAGCGAAGGTATAAATTAAGGATATTCAATCAAAAAAAGGGGATGACTTTCGAAAATATCGGCGAAAAAAGCGACTCCTCCCTGCAGAAAAGTGTGTAGTTGAAGGGTGAAGGAATTATGGTTTTTCGCCAATTTTTCGATATTTATCGTCTGAAGGATAGAGCTTCAAAACGATATCAATCTCGTGAAAATCCGTCGTTTCTGTCGAAAGTTTTAGGCAAACATACAAACATACATACATACATTTAAACAGACGGGTGAGATTTATGTTATAGATGAAAATACAACTTTGTTATATATGGATCGTGGACTTGCATTTATCTGCAAATGATCTAGTTAATTTGCATATTCTTTTAAACATTTATTTTAATTAATTCCCTATTAGTTTTTTCGGTTTTCTTATCTTTAGTTAACTATTATGTGCTATTATATTCATGCAGATATTCTACATAGTTTATACTTGCGTAATATTTGCGTAAAAAGTTTACAGTAAACACAAACTTTTTTCTATATATATTTGTGCATGTGTATATATATCTGTTTAAAATACTTTGCCTAGTAAACTCCTCCTAGAGTTTTTGGTCTGTAAATGACCAAGTTCTCGCTGATTCTCTCCCCTCTGATATTGAGCACGTACTACAATGGGAAAAGAAGTGGCTGGTTTCTTTTAATGCATCTAAAACCAAGCTTCTATCTTTACATCATCAACGCTCTGAATTTTCATAAAGGTTTTATTTTAGAAACAATTGACTCAGAAGAGAGACTAACGTCCTCCTAGTTGATTATTTCGTTATTGAGGTAATTCATTAACTTATCTGAAATAGGTGACACATGGACAGACATCGACGTAACATTTTGCACTGTTGGTGAGGTCACCTTCACACTGCTTCCACAGAGATATTGATTTTAAAGCCTATGTTTCTTTCAGCTTGAAAAACGTTATTTGTCATCTCACTCTGTTTTGTCTACGTCGTTTTGCTTTGACCTTACACGTCAGCCATCCTTGATTCAATACCAGGAATGATTCCGTTTTGCACATTTCGGTATATATATATATATATATATATATATATATATATATATATATATATATATATATATATATATATGAGAGAGAGCAAACAGTTAATAAAACATGTTAAAAAACACTTTGAAAAAGAGTTAAAAACATATTTAATCTGAAAAGGAAACACTTGGTAAGTGGATAGTCCTTAATCCGCAGAGTTTTGAAGAAATATTTTCCTTCTCACCAGAGGGTAGGAATTAGCAAAACGCGGGATCGGATTTTGCATACAAAAGTATTTGTTAATTGAGTTTCCATTTGCACAAGTAAAATCCAAGGAAATCACGAAATTGAAAGATGGCTCAAAATAATCCAAAAGGCCGAAATCCATGGAATAATTCACAAATATGTATAAAGAAAAGAAAAGGGGAAAATTCCAATAATATTAATAAAAGAAAAATACGATATGCTTTTCACACGACTGCCGAGACATAATAAGAAAAATCAGGGAAGAAGAAGAGGAAAACAAAAATTAAATGGTGATAGAATTAAATATAAGATAGAAAAGCAAATGTCAAAATGACCCAGACAAAAAGGATGTTAAAAGGTGCGAAAAGAATATAGGGCAAAACATAGGTCAACTGAAATGTACAGGTTATTACTTAAGAAAATATCAGCAAGAGTTGTTAAAAGACACTAAATGGAAAAAATAAATTAATTAATTAATAAATAAATAAATAAATAATAAAATATAAAATAAAAAAATAAAAAATTTAGTCCAAAGCTTATTGTTAAATTGTATAAGGGACTTTCTCGCTAAGAGAATTAATTCAAGTTTATAATAATTTTTTGTCTTATCAGCAGGGACGAATATATGTTTATTCTTTTTAACTTTTCGGCAAAATTATTTATTTTTCGAGTAACCGGATTATAATGGTCTTTTTGATTCTTAAATTTAATTTTTTTGACTAAATTTAATATGGAATTCTCAAACTCCTCAAGGTAAGGGTTGTATTTTGGGTGGGCAGTGGTTTTTTATCCGTAAAATTTGGCAGCAATTCTTTCGATTTTCTTTTGTTCTCTATGAGAGTTGATAGGGAGTTCATTTGTTAAGATTTCTGGGCGAGGTTAGTCTTCAGAGGAAGTAGGCGTTTTAAGTTTATTTTTAATGCTTAAGTCAGGGTGATAAGCCTTCCACCTTATATTTTTTAGGAAAGTTTCAAAGCGAGAACAAATTTGTGGATATATTCTCGTTGGGTAGGAATAGGGATATGTTTGGCAGACAGTGGAATGTGTTCCTTTTTAAACATATCGGGAGAGAATAAAAAGCTCAACCAAGCGGAAGCTTATAATAAAAATAAAAATTACAATTAAATTTAACAAAATGATCCAATATGGTAAAACTAAAGTATATTATAAATATTAAAGAATTAATATATATAAAGTAATCTCAACCAAATGTTAAAGCTCGATAAAACCAAATACGACACAGAACTTATAATAAGAACAAACAGTTAATAAAACATGTTAAAAAATACTTTGAAAAAGAGTTAAAAACATATTTAATCTGAAAAGGAAACACTTAATAAGTAGATAGTCCTTAATCCGCAGAGTTTCGAAGAAATACTTTCCTTCTTATCAGAGGGTAGGAATTAGCAAAATGCGGGATGAAACTACAAGTAAGTCAAAGATCTTACTTGATAACAAAAAGTGAAGCAGAGGGAATATGGTGAAGAAAAAGGTGATTGCATAGTGAATGGATAAAGAAAAGAAAAGGGGAAAATTCCAATAATATTAATAAAAGAAAAATACGATATGCTTTTCACACGACTGCCGAGACATAATAAGAAAAATCAGGGAAGAAGAAGAGGAAAACAAAAATTAAATGGTGATAGAATTAAATATAAGATAGAAAAGCAAATGTCAAAATGACCCAGACAAAAAGGATGTTAAAAGGTGCGAAAAAAATATAGGGCAAAAAATAGGTCAACTAAAATGTACAGGTTATTACTTAAGAAAATATCAGCAAGAGTTGTTAAAAGACACTAAATGGGAAAAAAAAAATAAATAAATTAATAAATAAATAAAAAATAAATAATAAATAAATAATAAAATATAAAAATAAAAAAAATTTAAGGGGAGAGGATGGCCGGTATCTGCAAATTCAGGATAAAGCATGTAAGTATGTAAGTAAATGCATATAGTAAAATATAAGTAAATATACATGCAGGATATGAATGTGTGGGTAGATAGGAATATTAAAAGACTAAGACGGAAATTGCAGATAAAAAACCGGCAAAACAAAGAAGAAATAAAGAAGTAAAATAAAGGATTATTAAGTTATAAAGTATTAAGAAAGTATGTAGAAAAAAAACGATAAAGTTAAAGAAGAATTATATATATATCTGAAAGGTTAAAGTAATAACTATGTAATTTCAAAATTACCATTTTTACCTTTTGTATGCCAAATCCGATCCTGCATTTTGCTACCCTCTGATGAGAAGGAAAGTATTTCTTCGAAACTCTGCGGATTAAGAACTATCCACTTATCAAGTGTTTACTTTTCAGATTAAATATGTTTTTAACTCTTTTCAAAGTGTTTTTTTAACATGTTTTATTAACTGTTTGCTCTTATTATAAGCTCTATCTCTTATTTGGTTTTATCGAGCTTAAACATTTGGTTGAGATTACTTTATAAATGTTAATTCTTTAATATTTATAATATACTTTAGTTTTACCATCTTGGATCATTTTCTTAAATTTAATTGTAATATTCATATAATATATTATATATATATATATATATATATATATATATATATATATATATATATATATATAAGAACAACTAGTTGATAAAACACGTTTAAAAAAGACTTTGAAAAACAGTTAAAAACATATTTAATTTTAAAAAAGGAAGCACAAGATAAGTGGATAGTCCTTAATCCACGGAGTTTCGAAGAAATACTTTCCTTCTCATCAGAGAGTAAGATTTAGCAAAATGCGGGATCGAATTTTGCTTGCAAAAGTATTTGATGAAACTACAATAAGTCATAGATCTTACTTGATAACAAAAAATGAAGCAGAGGGAATATGGTGAAGAAAAAGGTGATTTCACGTGAATGGATAGTCTGGTGAAGGGTAAAATATCCAATAACGGTAAAATCCAAAAAAGTTGATTAAATGTCCATTTCCACAAGTAAAATCGAAGGGAATCGCGTAATTGGAAGATGGTCCAACGTAATGCAAAAGCAGAAATCCATTGAATAATTCACAAATTCACAAGAAAAAGTGAATGAGATCAAATAATATTATTAAAAGAAAAAAAAGAAGATATATTGAACTTCCAATCGAAAGTGTATGCAAAATCCTGTAATGGAAGTTCTTGGTATTCGGCAGGTAAAAAGATCCAACGCGTATTGTAATAAATCCAAGGAAACTGGTAACAACACAATATATACATATTTCCACAGTTTTTCTTTAGTTTGATTGGATATCCGGCAAATATTTGATTTTATCAATTCGGTAACTTGTTTTTTCATATATCAGTTTCAAAATTCAGTTCAAGTTTTCAATCAATTTGTGAATAAAAACCAAAGGATATCTGTAGACAGGCAAATAAAAATTTAAAAAATCACTGGATATATATATATATATATATATATATATATATATATATATATATATATATATATATATATATATATATATATATATACACACACACACACACTTACATATATATATATATATATATATATATATATATATATATATATATATATATATGTATATATATATATGGAAAGTAGAAAACACGTTGCAGATGCGTTCTCGTCAGCCCTGTAACTCTCGTTTTTTCTATTTTGTCACTGAGTCCTCGTTTACAATGAATGGAGTCTGGACCATGCAGTAACTTCTGGTGGGACCTACTGATGTCATATTAATGGGTAATGCTACAGCTTTTCCTCTGCATGGTTGCAAAAATTGTTCTTCGTTCCTTCTTTTGTTTCCCTGCCCTGCCAACCTTTTCCACATATCTTAATGAAAATTTTCAAGAAACAAACAAGATTGAACCCAGAACTCTAACTCCCAACGTATCTCCCCACTATCAGATCTCCTTTTCTAACATCAGGGGTCTACGTTCCAACCTTCCAGAGGTTGAAATTCAATTACAGGAGATCAAACCTGACCTATTGTTTCTGTGTGAGACTGGCATTTGACCGACTGTTTCCCTAGATCAGTTTACCATTAAAGGATACCAAAACTTGACCTCAAAATCTGACCTCCAAAATAGTAATGGGCGTGGAATATGCGCTTCATTAGAGACGACCTCCACGTACCACTTTTTTCAATTTTGACCCCCTTAGCAGCCCGTTTTTCAAGTGAAGACTGATTAAAATTTTTCTACGTGTCTGAATACCGTACATACCAAATTTCAAGACTGTAGATAAAAAATTCGTTGAGTATATAGGTTGAGAGTTGCCCTCGCACGTACACATTCCCACTTTTATAGTTATATAAATAGATTAAGAATATTATACCTCTGTTTATCTGCATATATAAAAAAGCACTTGGTCTGGGGGGGGCATCTTCAGAGAAAATCCTGATTTGCCTTCATGTGCTTCAGAACAGCAATTGCTCACAGCATCGCGTTCATATTTGCTCTCTATTGCCCCCATAATAGCAGAATTACATCGAGAATATTGAGAAAATTTATCACATTCTGTCTACCCATTCCTCGGCTAACATTCACATCTACGGAAACTTCAGTTTTCACAGTGTTAAAAGGCTAGTCCATTCAAACAAGACGGATGATAAGTGAAGGTACTCTCATGATTTCTTGATTGCCTACGACCTAACACAAATTGTTCACAAAACCAGCCGTGTTAGATATTGGCCAGGCAATGCCGAACAGTGTGCTAGTCGACGATTATTATTATGGTCGGTATTAATATTTGTAAAAATAAAAAAAATAGAAAAAAATGTTATCATAGCGAAATAAATATTTACAGATGAAATTATTTATGTTAAAATGTTTTAATAGAAACGAATGTTAGAACATAAACAAGAATTTAAAAATAGATCTGACCTCTAGAGTTTGAGGTAATCTGATGTAGAGATCACTTAAATGACATAGATCTTGAGAGAGAGAGAGAGCTTGAAAGACACATATCAGTCAGTCAAGAATTGGGAGTCAGAGAGAGAAGAATGATTCGGTAGCCAGAGAGAGAAAGACAGTCTTTGAACAGTAATGGATACAAGTAGGGGAAAATGTCGAATGCAAATGTCGAATATAAAAGTTGCAGCTTCCCAACTGGTAAAATATTCGGTCAATACATCCAAGCCTTTGTGTTGTGTGAATGTTCATTTGCAACTTTTCCGAGGATCCGTCAAATCAAGAGCAAAGATGGAATAATTATGTGTCTCTATCGGTCAGATGTTGAAACCCAAAATAAGTGTTATTCGTCCTTTGTGTTGTAAAGGTATTTATGTATATTATTGTTTCGTCATGAACCGTATTTAAATGTAAACACAATGAACTCTAGATTGGACGCTCACAACGTTAGACGATCATAGAGGAACACATGTATATACACATGTCATATAGATGACTGTGAAACGTATTGTATAAACGTATATACACTCTCATACAAGCTAATCATTAGGTCAGGAGTGAAGATCAATTCCAGAGAAACTTGTCAAGACATGGATCTGCCTCAAGACGAGAGTCATTCATTTCAATTTGGGCGTGATGGGGAGCGGGCAGAGCGATTATGACGAATTATACTGTTTATTGTATAAAAAAGATTAAAAACTTTTGTTATTTTGACAAAGTTTCATGAATTTCATGAAACGAAATATGTTTTTCATTGGATTATGTGTGTGTTTTTTATTTGGTTCCTTCACGCATACTTATTTCTCTTACACTCGTTTTCATAGCAAAAGAGATAAAAAATGGTGGATTATTGAAGGAAACAGAAAAGCCAGAAGTAAACTGGAAATAATAAAACAAAAATAGTAAACAGAAATAAACATCCTTTTCATTTCAAAATGATCAGGAGAATGGATCAAGTCGTGCGTTAAATAATGTGAGACAGACATCTTCTTCTTCTTCTTCTTCTTCTTCTTCTTCTTCTCTTACTTTTTCCTAGTTATTGTTGTTGTTGTATTTGTTCTTCTTCTCTTTCGGCTTCCTGTTGTTGCACTACTTCTTTTTCCTGTTGTTCTTCTTCTTTTCTTCTTTTTCTTTTTTTTCCTTTTTTCTTGTTGTTGTTGTTGTTTCTTCTTCTTCTTCTTCTTCTTCTTCTTTTTCTTCTTCTTCTTTATCCGTTTTTTTATTCGCTAATGAGCCACCGCTAAACAAGGCCAAAAGTCACTCGACCTATACAGTGAAGGGCTTCGATTTTGCTGCATCAGATGCGTCGGGAGTACATACCTTGAATGGTTACATGTATAGCAAGTGCAAGGAGCTACTGTGATAGGGGTCAGGTTTAGAATGAAAAGGAATATCATGAGAGCATTGAAACTGATGAACAGAATGAAAGAAAATCTGATTTTTTATAAGAACGTTTATGACAAGCACTTGTTGAGATTGGATTTGAGGACGATCATGTTGTAGTCTGCTATGAAGCAAGCCCATCGCAACGTGTTCTACGGGTGTTGTAGTCTTAGTTTTTACTGAAACGCTTTCAATTTTTAATTTAATCATAAAGAAAATGTATAAATTCGAATCTGGAAAATATTTGCTTAGTACAAACAGTAAAAACAACGGTTCTGTAGTTTAAAAGAAATAATTATCTTTTTTACTCTTGATTGGTCCGAAAATCAGAGTCTAGTCTTTAAATTGAAAAAAAAAGAATAGAAAAGACAATGCCACAATGTAGAATATGGCCCTACTTACTCACGAGAGCAGTTATACACAAGGTAAGTTTTTAATGTTGGGAATAGCCAGCTCCTTCACAAAGGATACTCGATTTGACAAAAATTGAAATTGCGTCAGTCAAAAAGGATTTCTCCTTCACTAATGGAGAACAGAACTGATAAAGTGTAGTGCAGAACAGATACTACACTCTGCGCCTAAACAAAGGCCAAATGTTAGTATATCCCCTTCCCACTGCGGGAAGATGTGACACAAGGTCAAAAGTTGGGGTTTGAAAAAACAATGCTCAAGAGGTAAAGCACGTTGGCTTTAAAAAATGCTTGAGCAGCTCAGTCGGCATAGGTACGCTGCAATTAGCAATAAACTAATCCCTTCTCAAAGAAAGAAGATAAAGCCTTGGAAGATAGACTTTTTAGAACTGCAATGAACTATATTTTAATCTGACAGAAAATGAGGCCACCTAATTAAAATGATCCAGACTCTGTCGGACCGATTGTCAAAGATGTAATTTGGTATTAAAAAAAAACAACACAACCTTGAGGTCAAGTGCCTCGGTGGGCTGAGTTATTTTAGTTCAAATGTTTTTTTATAAACCCTCTTCAAGATATTATGATTAATAAACTATATAAATTTATAACGATACGTGAGATTCTAAGTTTTGATTATACTGAACAGTATATTTAACTTAAATGCAATTCAGATAATAGAGCCTCAGATCAGTGGTGGGGTGTGATATGCGAAAAATCCGTTGAAGGGACGGCCCCCAAAATGGTGCATATTCTCTTCTGATGAACCGACATTATCTGGAAGCTGATATGAAATACTCCACAAGTGAAAACAGTCGATAAACACGATTATATACAAGTCTACATGGTAAGCTGTTTTTTTCAAACAACAATACTTTCTGTTGGTTTATCGCTTCATTCCAATAGCAAATTTCATTCTATCAGACGTGACAAAATAGTTAATTGTTGATATAGACCGCTTCATACCCTCCAAGAAATTCCAGCAAAAGTCCAACAGCCAGAATGTGCCGCTGCCATTGGACACAGAAGCCACTATTTCCACTGGTTTCAACAAAATAGATGTACTGAGACTGAATCTACCGTAAGGACTGCCAGCAACCACTGTAAAATAGTAATAAAGAATGCGAGAGAGTTGTCTGTTCAGTCCATCAAGTCCAAAGTAACTGAACAGCAGCTTGGTTCTCGTGAGTTTTGACAAATAACAAACAGGGTCCTGAACAGAAGTGCGTCCTCTATGTCAACCATCATCAATGGACCTGAGATAATCTCATCAGTATCAGACAAAGCCAAACTCTTTGCCAAGAACTTTGCAGCAAATTTACTCTATGTGATCAAGGCCGCCTACCTCCTGTATTTACTCCTGTGTCTGAAAATATACTATGCGACATACAAATGACCAACTCAAGATCCTTTCTATTGAACTCTGAAATCTCTACAGAGTTTTTAATGGAATCTTTTATTTAATCCATGGAGGTAGCGTGTTCTAATTCTGTCAGTCATGAGTGGGTAGAATTCATAATTGTGTACTGAGTGTCGTTCACACTGAGGATTGAACCTTCAACCTCCAGAAGACTGTCATTTGGAACTGATTATTACTTTAGCACTTTATTCGTTATGCTATGGGCCTTTGCAGACCCAATCTACTCGGCCATAGCTAACAAGACGAGAGGGAGCTTATCTTGTAGATTAAATAAAATGTATGGTTTTAAATTCCATACAGATTTCCTAGTTTAATAGAAAGTTTCCCGAGTTCAAAAAGGTGCACCCGAAGAAGATAGAAAGTTATATCGACTGAAACGGTGTGAGAATAACATTCAAGATGTGAACAGTAGTTCGGATAATCCAAAGAATACGAATGATCAATCTTCAACTCAATAATTCCGAAACATAGAAAGGAATTGTTCTTTCCAAGACTTGTAAAGGAACAAACTGAGCTGACACCGGTTTCTAAGGTAACTGTTGCATTATTCATCTTGGTTTAACCGAAAAATGAGATAGAAAGAGATTTGAGTTCATCACGGTTGAATATAATTTTATGTGGCTTCTAATATAAAAAAGCCTCGGCCTTTACAGTGTTTCATAATCTTCCATGCTTGGTAAAGTCCGACTACGAGTCATGAGTAACAACTATGTATATTTTATACTCTTTTATGCTGCGTTATGGGAGGTGAAATACAGCATAATTCCTTTGACACACACCGGTTCTCATCAGATCACCGAAGTTAAGCAACGTCGAGCCTGGTTAGTACCATATTATTGACCATTTGGGAATTCTAGGTGCTGTATGAGCTCTCCGCTTATCTCGGCATTTGTTTCCAGTCATCCTGTACATACACTTCACTTGCCACTGGTATTTAACAATGTTGACTTAGGAGAGGTGTGGTTGGAGATTGCGCACCTCCTGTCACAGAAAGTTCATGTGCAGCCACCCCTTCATGGGTATCCATAGTCTGTCAAAGATTGAAGGAGCCCTGATAAGAGGTGATGATAGTCAAGAGGTTAATGACAAACTAACGACCTAGGTGTTCCAAGTTCGAATCCAATTCGTTCCACAAAAATCACTTTCACTTAGGATGTTGGCAACCTTCTCATGGTTCTTCCCGTAAGTACCCGGTGTCATTCTAGAAATAATTCTAACTAGAAAAATATCGGGGAAACCAATTCCAGCAATAGAATCTCCGGATTTATATGAGATGATGATGACGATGATGATGATGATGCGTTATTTGCACTTGTCAACATTTAAATAAATGTGTAAAATTGTATTTGCTTGAATCTGTCATTTTTCTTTGTGCTTAATAGTATTATGTTTTTAAACTGCTTCCTTACAGAGTAGTGAGACTTGCATATAAACTAATAATAGTATAATATTCTGTTCGTTCCCTTCTTAGTTATTCTGTACGTTATGCTTTTAAAAAGGTCAAATACAATTTTTGAAAACTAGACTGCTTCAAAAAAGGCCAAATTCTCGAAATTTGACTTTTAAAAAGGCCAATTTAGCAACTCTAGACAAGAATATGAGAGTGTAGTATCGTTTCCGAATATCATTATGATAATATATGATCATCGTTGTACTGATGTGAGTAAGGAACTTGCAGTAATTTTGACGTGCAGCAGTTTTTTTACTAGACGGGGCGCCATGACTTAAGAGAGTCCCATCTACCCTTGCGAGAAGGATAGACTGCGCCAGTTTCTCGACCTGCTAATTGACATGCTAATTAAGTAGATATTATTGCTTTAATTGAATTTGACACAAAAAATCAATAGATACCATTGTTTTTTAATTGTTTTCCGAATTTCGCTATTATACTATAGTTGCACCCATAATCTTTTACTATGAACTGAGACAGCTAAATTCGTTACTAAATGCTATATGAAACATTCTAGTTAAGTTAAACATCTTGTCTGGCCCTGATTACGCATCAGTCACGATTTGTTGATGGTTACTGCTATGTAAACTACTGCCACCCAAATTTTCATTGACAGAAGTTTTTAAAAAGAGTTTGCCGTCTTTGTTGAAACACGTCATAGCAGAACTGATTCCCTGCAGGCTGTACCATATTCGTCTTCGTTGTCATGGTCAACAAATGCTTATTATAAATTCTTTTTCATAAGTAATTCCTTGGTTCATTGAATTGATCAATTTCGATTGACACTTCTTCAATCTCTATAAAAGTTATCCTCTAATCATTCATTCATTTCGTATGAATCAGATGATGCTGCCGTTGGCATTTGTTTCTCGGACATCTTTCTAGTTACAATTTTCTTCTAGAGAGACATCGGGTACGTACGAGAAAGTGTTTCTATGGAACGAACTGGATTCGAACGTGGCACACCCAGGTTGTCAGTCCATGTTGGCAACTACTTAGCAACCGTCATCTCCCTATCTCCGAGTGACTCTGTACATTGATAAGTGATGACCAAACATAAAAAAAAATCAGATTAGAAATGTCGGTTCTCAGATTCAACCTCCACTATTCGACTTTTTCCAAGCAATAAAAAAAAAAGAAAGAAAACTCATCTTTCTGGACAATATGGTTGCCCTGGTTACGTATCCGTCACGATTTGTTGATGGTCAAGCAGATTTATTGCAATTTAAACTATTACTATCAAAATATCAGTAAAGCGAAGCCTTTTTGGTATATTTCTTTTTGACAAGAGCAAATACAACATGAATATCTAAGGCAATATGGTGACATTATTTTTTCATCTGCTTAGCATATTTGGTAATAATGCAAGCATATTCTTAGTGAATGGCACGAGGAACATTTTAAGAAAGTTGAACATCTTATCTGGCCATCAGTTTGTAGATCTCAGTATTATTTAAAAAAAAAAAAAAAACAACAACAAGGGCCCAATATTATCCACCTTAATTATTAAATGAATTGGACACTGCTTCAGTTGAAGAATTATCAATAATTCAAACATTGTACAAGGCCATACGTCATAACATTGAAGCTGTAATTACTGTCAGAGGCAGTCTTAAATCATATTAGAATAAATCGGTAATTTATTAATAGAGAAACAAAGTTGGAAGTTATGTGTGTGTGTGTGTGTGTGTGTGTGTGTGTGTGTGTGTGTGTGTGTGTGTGTGTGTGTGTGTGTGTGTGTGTGTGTGAATATAGTACTTTATTCAATTTAGGTAAACAAAGTTACCATTTGTCACAACAATAAATGTACCGATTCAATCTAAAAAGATCTCATCAGGCGACCTTAATCTAGGCCAGTCTTTCAATCAATATTTATAGAATAATTATATTTAATTGATAATTAATTAATGATATATAATTGATTATATATATATATATATATATATATATATATATATATATATATATATATATATATATATATATATATATATTAGCATGGGTGCCCGGCGTTGCCCAGATATTTGGAGATGCATGTTGAGCAAAAAAATAAAAGCTGTCAATTTTTTTAAATTTGACTCCTATTATGACCCCTTAAAATTTATGGTTTTGGGCTCAAATCAAGTTAAGTTAGATCCATGTCCAATGAACATATATCTAAAATTTCAAGTGTTTAGACCGAAAATTGTCGGAGGAGTCTAGTAGAATTCTTAAAGGTCAAATCGCTGCGCTTTGACTATTTAATCGCCAAATGTTTGGCCGAAAACCGATCACATCGATTTTCCCAAATCTCAGTACCCTGTATATTAAATTTCAAGTCTATAGACTTAAAATTGACAGAGTTATTGCATAGAGAAATGTACACACAGAGACACACAGATACACAGACAGACAGACACTTTCACTTTTATATATATATATATATATATATATATATAGAGAGAGAGAGAGAGAGGCAGGGGAGAAAAGAAGACAGAAAAGATATATATACCCTTGAAAACGATAGACTAGATATAAAAATATAAATATAGATAGGCACATATTCTAGTGAAGTCGAGCATCCCATCTGGCCATCACAACAGTCCATGTCTCGAACATTTCTGATGCATTTTAGAAATAAAATAAACAATAACACACACGCGCGCGCGCATATATATATATATATATATATATATATATATATATATATATATATATATATATATATATATATATATACTCTGCTATCAATACAATAAGAACTGGAGACTTTTGTGGCTGAAGAATTGACGAATACCCCTTTGGATGTAATCCAAACTTTGTATGAGTTGATAGTCTGTAGGACACAAGCTGTGATTATTACAAAAGGCGGCCGTACTCCATATTAAATTTAATTTGTTTGAAATTTGAAGGTGTTTCTATTATTTTGTTCAATCCTTTTTAATACATTTTTCGACAGAGATTTTTTGTTTATCGAGACCCTAACTCGACAAATTAAAACGTTCCTCCCACAGAGTTATATTCGGATCACGACTTTCTCGCCATTCATAAACAGTTGCAAGCACTTTAATGAAAAGTGCACTGGCTGCAATAGTTAGATAGAAGAAACAAAAGAACAAGCAAGTAGTAAATATAACATCTTTCTTACACACACACACATATATATATATATATATATATATATATATATATATATATATATATATATATACTAGCAAAAGTACCCGTCGTTGACTGGGTTCAAAAACAGCCTACAGAAAATGGACTCTGATTTATGAAAGTATGATAGGTTATGAAAACGAAGGGTTGTAAATTTGGGTTGAATTTGGGGGTATCAAAACCAAAGCAAAATATGATGAAAGTAAAAATAAAATAGATAAACCTCATAATTTATTATACCATACCTGTTCACACTGAAACACTTATCACAATATTCTGTGGATCGACATTAAAAAACCTTGTTAAACTTTGTGACATATTTCCATTCTATGGAGGTCAGGTGCGAACGAACACCCCATAATTTTATTATACCATATTTTTTTAAACTGAAACATAATTATCAAAGGATACTTACGCAGATAGATATGAAAAGTCTTTATTAAAGTTTGTGCCTATTTCCATTCTATGGAGGCCAGGCGCGAACGCAGACCCCACAATTTTATTATACCATGCCTATTTAAGTTAAAACATACTTATCAAAATATTATTATGTACATCTATATCAAAAACACTTGTAAACGTTTTTTTTTAATTTTTAAATTTTTTATTTCCATACTTTGTGGACCAGGCGCGAACGCAGACCCCACAATTTTAATGAACCACCGTTCTGCCAGATCAAACATACCCATTTCTGTGTTTCAATACATCTTCTATAATTATATGTAATCATTTTTTTAAAATAGTCAACCATATAGGAGCCTATTCGTGACTACACACACACACACACACACACACACACACAGCTTTATATTATATATATATATATATATATATATATATATATATATATATATATATATATATATATATATATATATATATATAACATTTTTGCAACGTTTTCTTACAAACATGTTTTTGTTAAACTTATGAAAGAAAATCATATTTATTGCTGGATGAAAATTTCCAAAATAATAAAAAAAATAAATAAAATAAAGCCTCAAATTAATGGCCAATTTATCTTAATAATCATAAAACTCTGTGGATCATCTGGGCGTCCTTGTTTGCTTGCTGGAATCTTGCATATACTAGTATTGTCCGTGGAAAAAATATATTCCAATACAAGTATTGAGTAATGATCAGTTCTTAGTGATTGTCTGCTGGAGGCAATACAAAAATACAATTATAAACTAATTCATTTCTACTATATCATGACTGACGGAACGAGAACAAGCTACACACTGTTCAACATTCCCTGAAGATTTCAGAGTTCAACGATACACACCAGGAGAAGGTTAAAGGTTACATTGACTGAAACATTATAGGATTAATGTTCGAGTAATCCAAATAATACGTGATTTGATTTGTATTTTTAGCATGTTTTTCGACATTCCATTGGATTTTATTCAAACCTTAATATTAGATTTCTCTTTGTCTGCCCGTTGTTTTTTTGGGGGGGGGACTACTCGGGTGATCTGCCTTGATTTTTGCATGGCTTTTGTTATAATAAAGTGTAGCGAACTATTCGATGTAAAATTAGGAATTAATAC
Source organism: Euprymna scolopes (assembly GCF_053919585.1). NCBI lineage: Eukaryota > Metazoa > Mollusca > Cephalopoda > Sepiida > Sepiolidae > Euprymna > Euprymna scolopes. The sequence goes on from NC_136491.1 coordinate 123,906,742, forward strand.
GGGTTAGTATTTAATGCGAAACTGAGCATAAATTTAAACATATTCTGTCATCAACTTGGAATAAAGCATCCATACTAAGTTAAACAAGCTATAACTTTTGATTGGTTTTACCAAGCTAAACAGTGTAGTTCTTATTTAAAACTTAGTTTCATTTATTCTTCAGTAAATATTGAATTATTTCTATAGAACATTCAGTAAAAACTGCAATTCGTACAAAAGTGGACACTTAAAAGTACTTTTGGCTCAATTCCAATTGTTAGTAATCAACACAAAACAAAAATTGTTACAAACGTGCACTTTCGTGAATGTTACTTATACTTTTTTTGTTAGAAAAATATACTTCGTGCAAAAGTGCAATTGATACAAAAAAACTTAGAAAGGTGAGGGTTTTTTTTTTTTTTTTACAAAAGTGCATATGTAAGAAAAACATTCTTCTCGCACAGGCGCTCACTTTAGAAAAGTACGTTTCCTATAAAAGTGTGTTTGTTTGAAATATACGCTTCGCATCGTACAAACATATACTTTTTACAAAAGCCGTCTTCATACAAAAGTACACTTTTTCAAAAAGTAATCTTCATATAAAAGTGCACTTTTTCAAACGGTAATCTTCATACAAAAATACACTTTCCCAAAAGTGCACCTTTCAAACAATAATCTTCTTACAAAAGGCACTTTTTCCAAAAGTAATCTTCATACAAAAGTACATTTTTTAAAAAAGTAATCTTCATACAAAAGTACATTTTTTAAAAAAGTAATATTCATAGAAAAGTACACTTTTTCAAAAAGTAATATTCATGCTAATGTGCACATTTTCAAACAGTAATCTTTATACAAATGTGCACTTTTCCAAAAAGTAATATTTGCACAAAAGTACACTTTTTCAAACAGTAATCTTCATACAAAAGTACACTTTTTGAAAAAGTAATATTTATACAAAAGTGAACTTTTTCAAAAAATAATATCCATCCAAAAGTACACTTTTCTTCGTACAAAAGTACACTTTTCAAAAAGTAATCTTCTTATAAAAGTGCACTTTTCAAAAAGTCATCTTCATACAAAAGTACACTTTTTCAAAAAGTAAACTTCGTACAAAAGTACATTTTTCAAAAAGTGATCTTCTTATAAAAGTACACTTTTTCAAAAAATAATCTTCGTATAACAATGGCCCCCAAACAACTATAAATAAAAAAAAAATAATTAAAAGTTTCATAAACAGACATCTACAATTTTTTCCATATCTTGTTTTACTTTGTTTTCTTTTTCCTATTAAATTAAAAGTTTAACCAGTTGTGTTTTAAGTATTTTCTCTTTAAGATATATTAGCAACTATTTTTCGTTATTTGGGGTTTTGGTCTTCTCAGAAACGCTCATAAAAATCACGGTAACAAAACTGCATAAGTACCAAAAATCTTTTATACTATTTTTACAGTTTTATTTCATCATATCAAATTTGAAATAGACATTTGTAAAAGAAAAAGAAATTTTCGTTTCTTCCATTTTTCATTCTGGGTTCTAGTTGTATTTTTATATAAAACAAAAACAAAAAATAAATAGAAGCTGGGACAAAAAATCCCAATAAATATTCTATTAAATATCGGAACATTATATAAAACGCTTGCACTTTGATCTTGAAAAGCAAATATTAACTTTTAGAACATTGAAATGCAAAAAACGGCAATTCACAAAAGGATGTACCTTCGATAGTATAGGCCTACAATGAATGTTTTCTTGTTTTCCTTTTAGCAAACTATGAAATTGTCAAATATATATTTGTCTTGTAAGTTCGTTTTCAATAAACAGAACAGCCAGATCCAACAGTCTCAACTGGCTCATGGTTGACAAGGGGTAACTTTTTATAAGTTTAACCTTGCGTGAATATTACTTATACAAACTAAACTCATATGTTTGTAAGAAAAATATGTTTCGTGCAAAGATTTACGCCTTGGTGACTTTTTTTTTACAAAAGTGCATATGTTAGAAAAACATTCTATTTACACAGGCGCTCACTTTAAAAAGTATGTCTCCTACAAAAGTGTATTTGTTTGAAACATACGTTTCGCATCGTACAAACATATACTTTTTACAAAAGCCGTCTTCATACAAAAGTACACGTATCAAAAAGTAATCTACGTACAAAAGTAAACCTTTTCACAAATTAATCTTCGTACAAAAGTACACTTATTCAAAAAGTAATTTTCATACAAAAGTACATTTATTCAAAAAGTAACTATCTACAAAAGTACCCTTATTCAAAAAGTACTCTTCGTACAAAAGTACATTTATTCAAAAATGTATCTTTGTATAAAAGTACACTTATTCAAAAAGTAATTTTCATACAAAAGTACATTTATTCAAAAAGTAACTATCTACAAAAGTACCCTTATTCAAAAAGTACTCTTCGTACAAAAGTACATTTATTCAAAAATGTATCTTTGTATAAAAGTACACTTATACCAAAAGTAATCTTCGTACAAAAGTGTTATATCGTAGATTATATGAATAACAAGTCATTACTGGGGTTGTACAGAAAGGGTTTATTTAAGTAAAAAGGTACACACATTTCTAAGCGTCCATTGACAGCTTAGTACTAAATTCTGTCTCCCACGTGAGGAGAGTTTGCTTGTCTTTTTATAGACGTAACAGTCCATTCATTTGAGGGGTGTTGGATCAGTCCATTATATCACCTTCCTCCCAAGCTAAATTCTTCCCTAGAATTTCGCTTCACCATTTTTTTCTTTTTTGACTTTGTCCAAAAAATTCAGTTCTTTTTCTTTTTCTTTCACTTCTCCTTAAAATTTGCGTTTGCGATTTTTTTTATTTTGGAGAGTGACTTGTATTTTCCGTTACTGGTGCTTCCTTTTTTGGAGGCTCTATGTGAAAAATGTCATACAGTACTTGCATCGGTACTTCATTGTTTTTAACTATTTCAATATATCGGGGTCTGAGTTGGTTTATATGTTTTTTGTGGGAAAATGTCCGACCTTTTATAATGTAGACCATTCTTCCAATTCTTTTTGAGATTATGCCTTCTTCCCAAAAACTCTTCCCTGCCCGATAATTGTTGAAAAAAACTTTATCCCCGTCCTTATATATCTTGTATCGTACATTATCTTTTACACTTTTTTTTACTTTTTTACTCGGAATTAACCGGTCGAACACAGAGCGCACTTTTCTGGCAAACATTATTTCCGCTGAGGATAAATTTGCATTTGTATTCGGATAAGGCGTTATCCTGTACACAGCTAAAAATTTCTGAAGACTTTTTTCTTCAGCGTCGATGTTATCGTTCTTTTTTAACGCTCGTTTAAAAGTATCGACAAATCTTTCAGCTTGTCCGTTAGACGAGGGCTAAAAGTTGGTGTTGTGATATGCTCTATGGCCAGTGACTCACAGTAGATCTTAAATTCTTGACCTTTGAACATGGTGCCATTATCACTAACAATTGTTTTTGGTACGCCCAAACGCCCAAATACCTCGTCCAACGCCTTTATTGTATTTGCCGCTGTAGGATGTTTGAATTTACAAATTTCTGGCCATTTCGACATGCTATCTACTATTACCAGGTAATAATATCCTTTTAGAGGTCCTGCGTAATCTATATGGATCCGCGTCCATGGTATATCTGTTTTAGGCCAAGGTTGCGTCTTAATGGGCGGCGCTTTTGCTGCTAGTTGGCAACCCTTACATAATTTTATCATTTTTTCTATGTCCTGATCCATTCCAGGCCAGTACGTATATGCTCTCATTAGTGCTTTCATGTGGAATTCTTTTAAAATTCTCTTCTGTAATACTTGAGGTATTACCACTCTATCTGTGTACATTAGAGTTTCATCGCACTTTGAAAATGGAAAAACTGTTAATCCTTTCCTCTTCTTTTCTTTTTGTCCCACTTGTTTTTTTTATCTTGTTAATATATTCATCTGTTCTTGCTGCTTTCTTTATTTCCTCAAGTGTTACCGGAAGTTCCCTAACAGTATTTATTAATATATCTGTTAGTTCATTTTCTTCTTTTAGTGCAGCTATAACAGTTTCTTCAAGTAATTCAGTTTTATTTGGGATCAACCTGGACAAACCATCTGCGTGTGCAATTTTGCTGGATGCTAGGTGTTTCATTTTAAAATTGTAATTTAACAGAATCATGCTCCATCTTTGTAACCTATTAGCCGTATGAGTAGAAACTCCTTTTTTGGAACCAAAAATCGATAACAAAGGTTTGTGGTCCGTTTCCAAGATAAAAAATCTTCCATGGATGAACCTATGAAATTTCCTCATGGCGTATACAATTGCCAGACCTTCTTTTTCTATCTGACTATAATTTTTTTCTGCGGGTAGCAAAACCCTTGAGGCATGAATAATTGGTTTAGTCGATCCATCTTTGAGTCTGTGTAGTAGCACAGCACCTAAACCGTATTCGCTCGCATCTGCTGCTACAATTAATTCTTTTTTCGGATCGTAGTGAGCTAGTGCTAAATCCGATAACAGACATTTTTTAATCTTTAGGAATGCTTCATCACATTCTTTTGTCCAGGGCCATTTTTTATTCTTTTTCAATAATTCGTTTAAAGGTGCTCTTAGTTCATGCATATTTGGGATATAAGAATTATAATAATTTGCTAGTCCCAAAAATGACTGTAGCTGCACTATATTTTCTGGTCTAGGCATGTTTTTGATTGATTCAGTCCTATTAGGATTAGGTTTTCTACCATTTCGATCAATCACTTGTCCCAAATATTCAATTTTGTCCATCCCAAAATTACATTTTTCGAGAGCCACTTTCAATCCATAGTTTGATATTCTCTCGAATACTTTGCAAATGTGGATCTTATGCTCTTCCACATTTTTACTTCTTATAAGGATGTCATCTAGATAAGCCATAGCAAAATCCAAACCTGCTAGCATTGTATCCATAATTTGCTGGAACAAATTTGGGGCTACTTTTAAACCAAAAGGCAAACGTTTTAGTGAAAATAGTCTCTTACGGGTATTTAATGTCAGGTACTTAGCACAATCTTCCTGGACTTTTACTTACCAATACGCTTCAGACAAATCAATTTTTGTAAAAATTTTTCCTCCGCTTAACTTCGAAAAGATTTCCTCTGGGGTAGGAAGCGGGTAGTTATGCTCCTTGAGACAATCATTTAGACCTGTCGAAAAGTCCGCGCATACCCTGATTTTATTATTTTTCTTCTTAACGTAAACCGTGGGTGAAGCCCATTCAGAGTAGTCCACTTTTTCTATTACTCCAATATTTTGAAGTCTCTTTAATTCTTTCTCTATAGTTTCTAATGCTGAATATGGAACCTTTCTTTTGGGTTTGAAAACTGGTTTAGCTTCGTCCTTTAGTTCAAATTTCACCTCCGTTTTCGTGCAGCAACCAAAACCTTCAGAGAATACCTCTTTAAAGTCTTTTTTTAATTCGTCAATAAACTTTCCTGGTAGTTTAGAATTTTCTAAACCCGCCAGATTTACTTTATTGCAAAATGAGCTTATGGGTTTTCCCCATAAATTAAAAAGAATCATTAAGTCTATACCGAACAAATTAGAATTTTTCCCCGGTACGACATATAACTTGGTTTTCACAGCATTCTCCTTTAGAGACACATTGGCAATAAATTCACCCTTAAATTTTAATTTATTTCCAGACACACTTCTGGCATTTTTTTTTGTATTTTGTAACTTTGGAAACCCAATTTTCTTCCAAGTTACTTCGTCAATTATACTTATGTCGCTTCCCGTATCTAGAAGACTGTTCACATTACAACCATTACTTTTAATTTCAATATGTTTTCTTTTATCACACCTAGACCCATTTTTAGAACCAATGGTCTTTATTTCTGCTTTTCGGTATTTTCCTTTCCTGCATACCGTTGATTTATGGCCTTTTTTATTACATTTGTTACATATTTTGTATTTAAAGTAACAATCTTTAGTGAAGTGGTTTTTTCCCCCACGTGTCTTACAGGATTTTTCGTGTGCACATTTCATCACCCTTTCCATTTTTTTTTCCGTATTTTTTTCTTCAAAATTTTTTTCCTTCGACGCTTGTATTGTCCTGCTTTAACTTTAACAGTTTCTGACACTCTTCCGTAACTTTTTGTAACGTTATTTCCGTGTCTTGGTTCATAATGGATAATATCCTTGAACGAATATCCTTATCTTTAGAGGCTGTTAAACCTTGCACAAAGATTAGACTTTTAAACATATCCTCTTTGAGGTCTTTTAATTTAAAGGATTCACAATGAGCATTCACTTTCCCTGCATAAGTAATAAAATCTTCGTCCTCCTTCTTCGTGATATTTAAACAGTTATAACGTGTATAGAATAGACTACCTCGTTCACTGAAAATGTTTGACAATATTTTTATTGTTTCACTAAAAGAAATCTCTTCAGGTTTCTTTGGCAGGATAAAATTCGTATACTTTGTATTTTCCTGAGATCCAAGTTTTTGAAGAAGAAGGATGATCTTCTCTTCGTCTGTCCAAGACTGACATCTCTTAGCAAAAATATTTTCGTATCTCCGAAAATATGCCGGAAAAGTTAACCCATTTGTCGGCTCATATACAAATTCGGATAAAGAATTTGCTATTCCTTCAGGAGTGAAACGACAGTCTTTCTGCTGCGTTAAAATACTCTGTAGTATTTCGCTTTGCTTCAATTGTTGTTGCTGAAGTAATTCCATTTGCTTTTGTTGTGCAAACAATGCCGATTGCATAGTTCTAGTGAATTCCGCTAATTGCTCCATGTTAAAAAAAAAATTTTTTTTTTTACAAAACCACACAATTAAACAAAATATTCACTCAAATGTCCTATAAATTCAATGAATTAAAAGCACAATTTCCTTCCGAAGAGAAAAGAAAAACACTTCCAGACGAATAAAACTTGAAATGGACACTTCTTTTTTTTTTTTTTTAAATGTTCTTTTCCAAAAAATGTTCGCTTCAAAATGTCAATTTCTCTTTTTTTTTTTTTAGGACCGTAACCGACTGAAACACTTACTTTTTAAATGTTGGCTCTGTCGAAGTTTTTTTTTCTTCTTCCTTCTTTGGATTTCTTTTGTTTTCTGCTCGTTAATCTTCTTGTGTGCTTTTTCCTTCGCTTTGTTTTTAGTGAGTTTCGTTCGAATTCTTCGTCGCCAGTTGTTATATCGTAGATTATATGAATAACAAGTCATTACTGGGGTTGTACAGAAAGGGTTTATTTAGGTAAAAAGGTACACACATTTCTAAGCGTCCATTGATAGCTTAGTACTAAATTCTGTCTCCCACGTAAGGAGAGCTTGCTTGTCTTTTTATAGACGTAACAGTCCATTCATTTGAGGGGTGTTGGATCAGTTCATTATATCAAAAAGTACACTTATTCAAAAAGTACTCTTCGTACAAAAGTACATTTAATCAAAAAGTAACTTTCATACAAAAGTACATTTATTCAAAAAGTAACTTTCATACAAAAGTACATTTATTCGAAAAGTAATCTTCGTACAAAAGTACACCTATTCAAAAGGTAATATTCCTACAAAAGTACACTTATTCAACAGTAATCTTCGTACAAAACTACACTTTTTCAAAAGTTATCTTCGTACAAAAGTACACTTTTTCAAAAAGTAATCTTCATGCAAAATTACACTTTTTCAAAAAGTAACTTTCATACAAAAGTACACTTTCAAAACGTAATATTCCTACAAATGTGCACTTATTCAAAATATAACCTTCGTACAAAATTACACTTTTTGAAAACGTAATCTTCGTACAAAAGTACACTTATTCAGCAGTAACCTTCGTACAAAAGTACACTTTTTCAAAAAGTAATCTTTGTACAAATGTACACTTTTTCAAAAAGTAATCTTCGTCCAAAGTACACTTTTCTAAAGGTAATCTTTATATAAAAGTGCACTTTTTCAAACAGTAATATTCATACAAATGTACACTTTTTCAAAAAGTAATTTTCATACAAAAGTACACTTTTTCAAAAGAGTAATCTTCGTACAAAAGGGCACATTTTCAAACAGTAATCTCCATACAAAAGTACACTTTTTAAAAAGTAATATTCATACAAATGTACACTTTTTCAAAAAGTAATCTTCATACAAATTGCAATTTTCAAAAAGTATCTTCGTACAAAAGTACACTTTTTGAAAAGCAATCTTCATACAAAAGTGCACTTTTTAAAAATTAATCAAACTAGTCAATGACATTGTCAAATATATATTTGTCTTGTAAGTTAGTTTTCAATAAACAGAACAGCCAGATCCAACAGTCTCGACTGGCTCATGGTTGACAGGAGGTAACTTTTTATAAATTTCATTTTGGAGAAACTTCTTTCACACGATGCCACAGAAACACACATAGTCAGAAGAAATTTTAGAGCCAGCGTAAGATATGGAAATGACTTAACAAGGTCCCACTTGATAAAAACTGTAGGAATTGCAGTACAGTCCAGTACTTGGCTTCTTCCAAGTTTCTTTCAGCTGTTTGTAGATCTCGCCTTAAATAATGAATTTCTTGACAAATGTCTTCTTCAGATAGCCCCAACATACACAGCTGTGAGCTTGGCAACAGACAACTATTTCTTTCTCGCCGACACAAAAAATATGATCTGGCTGAACGGCAGAAAAAATGTCATTTACTGCCTGTACTCTGGTATCCAACTCAATAAGCTGGACAGTCTGTGAAAGTTGATGGAGTGCCTCGTTACATTAAAACCCATCGACCATGAATACTGACGCACTTATCAAGTGACAAAAGTGGTTCTGGGGATAGTGAGTGGCTAATCTATTTGAATTCAGATCCGCTTGACAGTGATTCAATGCTAGTAACCTCCCAACTGATGAGGTGTCTATTGAAAGTCAACCCGCATGAAAGTGAGGCCCACGGCATTCCTTTTCGAAGAAGTACCCGACAAAAACAGATACTACCCCTCTGCCCTGTTTGTGATCATGAGATCAGGGGGGATTGTAGGGAAAATCGTAGCTTACCTGAGTAGCGGGGATGTTGTGTTCTTGCTGCCAAAATCCCTACATAGTACCCCAGTAGTTGTTGCCCCTGATAGTAGCCCCCTACACCAAAGTGGCAATTTGCCTTGTTTGGGGTGAAAATGTAAAAAAAAAAAAAAAAAAAAAAAAAAATTGCTTAGGGGAAAAATAATTAAAAATAGAAAGCTAAAATGACGACGTCGCTTTTGTATTTGCAAATTAAATTATGCAAGATGCATAAAAAAAGCGGTAAAATGAACGACCGAGAATTGAAAGACGAGGTGTTATGGAAACGGACGTGTGTATTATCACGAATATTGAAGCTGAATCAAAAGATTGTAGCCGGGACAGAACACAGCTTTACAAATCCAATGAAATCAATTTTCAAACGAGATTAATAAAGCATTTTTAAAAAGCATACGTTTTAACAAGTGTTTTTAATAATTAAACTTTTCTAACATGCAAACTTTTCTAACATGTAGACTTTTATAACATGTTAACTTTTATAACAGACTTACTTTTCTAAAAAAAAATGCTTACTTTTCTAAAAATGGTTCATTTGTGATAAGCATACTTTTGTAAACAAAAAAAAAACACAGATTTCTAAAAGATATACTTTTGTGATGCCTTTCTGAAATGGTCAGTATAGTACACGAATTATAATAAAGTGCACCTTTAAAGGCAGCATAGTTATCAATCGTTTTCTAATTCGCTCCTGCAGGTAGTATAAATTTCTAACACAAGTAACTGTCCATGTTTGGTGCCGATTCGTCATGAGATGTAGACAAGCTCGATTAAAAGTGCGATCTCATTGGCGAAGGTAATCAAATGTTTTTGTTATGTTTTTGTTGTTGTCGTTTTTTTTTCAAATTTTTTGTAAATTTTAAATATAAAACGAAAACACTATGAACCATAATAAATGTATAAAATAACTACAGTAGTTTCTTTCATATCAGCTTTTATTAAATACACAAAAGAATATGCGTGCTGTTCATTAGATGAACTGATAATAAATTAATGTTATGACGCAAGTGTTGTGCCTATTCATATTTTTCTAATTGAAAAAAACACCATGTCACTTTCTTATATATATATATATATATATATATATATATATATATATATATATATATATTCAAGCAAACATTATTAAAGATAACAGACAGAGAGCTTCTATTCAATTATCCATGTGTTTTTTTTATTTTGCAGTGTTGCATTGTGTATGTGTGTGCGTTGATTTACCTTATTTTTGTCAGTGCGTGTACAGCCGTAAGTAGAAATTGCTTTCTGTTCTCCCGTGACTTTGGCTAGTGCATGAGAATGTGTGTCAATCATTGAACCCTTTCCTTTGCGCCTTGCTTCATCCAAAGAAGCGTAGTTCTTAGAGTTCTGTTCAATGTGCGGCTTTGCTTTAAAATTCTGGAGAAAACTACTTTGTTTACCAGGTCTTATAGTGAATTCCGAGTTGGCATTGACTTGTTATTTTCACATAAATTTGTTACTTTTAGATATTTAAACGATTTGTTATTTTAGGGATATAAACGATTTGTTACTTTTAGGGATTTAAATGATTTGTTACTTTTAGGGATTTGAGCGATTTGTTACTTTTAGAGATTTAAACGATTTGTTACTTTTAGGGATTTAAACGATTTGTTACTTTTAGAGATTTAAACGATTTGTTACTTTTAGGGATTAAAACGATTCGTTACTTTTAGGGATTTAAACGATTTGTTACTTTTAGTTATTTAAACGATTTGTTACTTTTAGAGATTTAAACGATTTGTTACTTTTAGGGATTAAAACGATTTGTTACTTTTAGGGATTTAAATGATTTGTTACTTTTAAGGATTAAAACGATTTGTTACTTTTAGGGATTTAAACGATTTGTTACTTTTAGGGATTTAAACGATTTGTTACTTTTAGGATTCAAACGATTTATTACTTTTAGTGGTTCAAACGATTTGTTACTTTTAGGGATTTAAATGATTTGTTACTTTTAAGGATTAAAACGATTTGTTACTTTTAGGGATTTAAACGATTTGTTACTTTTAGGGATTTAAACGATTTGTTACTTTTAGGGATGTAAACGATTTGTTACTTTTAAGGATTTAAACGATTTGTTACTTTTAGGGATTTGAGCGATTTGTTACTTTTAGAGATTTAAACGATTTGTTACTTTTAGGGATTTAAACGATTTCTTACTTTTAGAGATTTAAACGATTTGTTACTTTTAGGGATTAAAACGATTCGTTACTTTTAGGGATTTAAACGATTTGTTACTTTTAGGGATTTAAACGATTTGTTACTTTTAGGGATTTAAACGATTTGTTACTTTTAGGGATTTAAATGATTTGTTACTTTTAGGGATTAAAACGATTTGTTACTTTTAGGGATTTAAACGATTTGTTACTTTTAGGGATTTAAACGATTTGTTACTTTTAGGGATTAAAACGATTTGTAAATTTTTAGGGATTTAAACGATTTGTTACTTTAGGGATTTAAATGATTTGTTACTTTTAGGGATTAAAACGATTTGTTACTTTTAGGGATTTAAACGATTTGTTACTTTTAGGGATTAAAACGATTTGTTACTTTTAGGGATTTAAACGACTTGTTACTTTAAGGGATTAAAACGATTCGTTACTTTCAGGGATTTAAATAATTTGTTACTTTCAGGGATTTAAACGATTTGTTACTTTTAGGGATTTAAACGATTTGTAACTTTTAGGGATTAAAACGTTTTGTTACTTTTAGGGATTTAAATGATTTGTTACTTTTAGAGATTAAAACAATTAGTTACTTTTAGGGATTTAAACGATTTGTTACTTTTAGGGATTTAAACGATTTGTTACTTTTAGGTATTTGAGCGATTTGTTACTTTTAGAGATTTTAACGATTTGTTACTTTTAGGGATTTAAACGATTTGTTACTTTTAGGGATTTAAATGATTTGTTACTTTTAGGGATTAAAACGATTTGTTACTTTTAAGGATTTAAACGATTTGTTACTTTTAGGGATTTAAGCGATTTGTAACTTTTAGGGATTCAAACGATTTGTTACTTTTAGGGATTTAAAGGATTTGTTACTTTTAGGGATTTAAATGATTTGTCACTTTTAAGGATTAAAACGATTTGTTACTTTTAGGTATTTAAACGATTTGTTATTTTAAGGTATTAAAACGATTGTTACTTTTAGAGATTTAAACGACTTGTTACTTTAAGGGATTAAAACGATTCGTTACTTTTAGGGATTTAAACGATTTTTTACTTTCAGGGATTTAAACGATTTGTTACTTTTAGGGATTTAAACGATTTGTAACTTTTAGGGATTAAAACGTTTTGTTACTTTTAGGGATTTAAATGATTTGTTACTTTTAGAGATTAAAACAATTTGTTACTTTTAGGGATTTAAACGATTTGTTACTTTTAGGGATTTAAACGATTTGTTACTTTTAGGGATTTGAGCGATTTGTTACTTTTAGAGATTTTAACGATTTGTTACTTTTAGGGATTTAAACGATTTGTTACTTTTAGGGATTTAAATGATTTGTTACTTTTAGGGATTAAAACGATTTGTTACTTTTAGGGATTTAAACGATTTGTTACTTTTAGGGATTTAAACGATTTGTTACTTTTAGGGATTAAAACGATTCGTTACTTTTAGGGATTTAAAGGATTTGTTACTTTTAGGGATTTAAATGATTTGTTACTTTTAAGGATTAAAACGATTTGTTACTTTTAGGTATTTAAACGATTTGTTATTTTAAGGTATTTAAACGATTGTTACTTTTAGAGATTTAAACGATTTGTTACTTTAAGGGATTAAAACGATTTGTTACTTTTAGGGATTTAAACGATTTGTTACTTTCAGGGATTTAAACGATTTGTTACTTTTTGGGATTTAAACGATTTGTAACATTTAGGGATTAAAACGTTTTGTTACTTTTAGGGATTTAAATGATTTGTTACTTTTAGAGATTAAAACAATTTGTTACTTTTAGGGATTTAAACGATTTGTTACATTTAGGGATTTAAACGATTTGTTACTTTTAGGTATTTGAGCGATTTGTTACTTTTAGAGATTTTAACGATTTGTTACTTTTAGGGATTTAAACTATTTGTTACTTTTAGGGATTTAAACGATTTGTTACTTTTAGGGATTAAAACGATTTGTTACTTTTAGGGATGTAAATAATTTGTTACTGTTAGGGATTTAAACGATTTGTTACTTTTAGGGATTTAAACGATTTGTTACTTTTAGGGATTCAAACGATTTGTTACTTTTAGGGATTTGAGCGATTTGTTACTTTTAGAGATTTAAACGATTTGTTACTTTTAGGTATTTAAACGATTTGTTACTTTTAGGGATTTACACGATTTCTTACTTTTAGAGATTTAAACGATTTGTTACTTTTAGGGATTAAAACGATTCGTTACTTTTAGGGATTTAAACGATTTGTTACTTTTAGTTATTTAAACGATTTGTTACTTTTAGGGATTTAAAGGATTTGTAACATTTAGGGATTAAAACGTTTTGTTACTTTTAGGGATTTAAATTATTTGTTACTTTTAGAGATTTAAACGATTTGTTACTTTTAGGTATTTAAACGATTTGTTACTTTTAGGGATTTAAACGATTTCTTACTTTTAGAGATTTAAACGATTTGTTACTTTTAGGGATTAAAACGATTCGTTACTTTTAGGGATTTAAACGATTTGTTAATTTTAGGGATTTAAACGATTTGTTACTTTTAGGGATTTAAACGATTTGTAACTTTTAGGGATGTAAATAATTTGTTACTTTTAGGGATTTAAATGATTTGTTACTTTTAGGGATTAAAACGATTTGTTACTTTTAGGGATTTAAACGATTTGTTACTTTTAGGGATTTAAACGATTGTTACTTTTAGAGATTTAAACGATTTGTTAATTTTAGGGATTCAAACGATTTGTTACTTTTAGGGATTTAAAGGATTTGTTACTTTTAGGGATTTAAATGTTTTGTTACTTTTAAGGATTAAAACGATTTGTTACTTTTAGGTATTTAAACGATTTGTTATTTTAAGGTATTTAAACGATTGTTACTTTTAGAGATTTAAACGATTTGTTACTTTAAGGGATTAAAACGATTTGTTACTTTTAGGGATTTGAAGGATTTGTTACTTTTAGGGATTTAAACGATTTGTTACTTTTAGGGATTCAAACGATTGTTACTTTTAGGGATTTAAACGATTTGTTACTTTTAGGGATTCAAACGATTTGTTACTTTTAGGGATTTAAAGGATTTGTTACTTTTAGGGATTTAAATGTTTTGTTACTTTTAAAGATTAAAACGATTTGTTACTTTAAGGTATTTAAACGATTTGTTATTTTAAGGTATTTAAACGATTGTTACTTTTGGAGATTTAAACGATTTGTTACTTTAAGGGATTAAAACGATTCGTGACTTTTAGGGATTTAAACGATTTGTTACTTTCAGGGATTTAAACGATTTGTTACTTTTAGGGATTTAAACGATTTGTTACTTTTAGGGATTTAAACGATTTGTCACTTTTAGGTATTTGAGCGATTTGTTACTTTTAGAGATTTTAACGATTTGTTACTTTTAGGGATTTAAACGATTTGTTACTTTTAGGGATGTAAATAATTTGTTACTTTTAGGGATTTAAACGATTTGTTACTTTTTTTTACACAGTGGTCACCACTTATCAAGGCCCGGAAGCCACTTTGGGATAAGGGTTATTGTAAGTACATTACGTTAGTGTGGTGATTTGATGAAGTGTTTACTTAAAGGACGGTTCATTAGGAATTTGTTAACGTTGGACTTGAACACATCCAAGTTGTAGTCCGGTGGGAATCAGGCAGACGGGACAGAGTTCCACAGGCGTGCAGTTCTAAGAAAGAAGCTTTGTTCATGGAATCCGCATTTTGATTTAGGCACAGATATAGAGTGGGGGAAATTTTTCACAGTGGATTCAGCTAGACGGGTGTTTTTCGTGAAGGGATTGGAGTTCAGACGAGCACCTGCCATGGAAACCATTTGTTACTTTTAGGGATTAAAACGATTTGTTACTTTTAGAGATTTAAATGATTTGTTACTTTTTGGGACTTGAGCGATTTGTTTCTTTAAAGATTTAAACGATTTGTTACTTTTAGGGATTTTGTTTTTTTTTACATAGGCATCACCATATTATCAAGGCCAAGAGGCCACTCAAGGATAAGGGTTAAAGAGTGTACAGTAGAAATTGGACAATATAGTAATCATTTGTAATGAAAATTTGGTAAATTTGATAACTTATATGGAACGGCTCATCAAGAACTTATTTACATTAGACTTGAAGACAACCATATTGTAGTCAGCCGGAAAGCAGGAAAACGGAAGACAATTCCACAGGCGTGCAGTTCTACGAAAGAAGCTTTGTTCATAGAATCTACGTTTAGGTTTAGGCACAGATAAAGAGTGGGGGGAATTATTGATAGTGTTTACAGCTAGACGAGTGTTTCTTGTGAAAGTTTGGCGAGGGGGGACCATAGAATGAAGCTCAGTCGAACACTTTCCATGAAAATAACGATACGTCAGAGACAAACTCGCAACATCTATGAGATAGAGGTTGTAAGGAAGAGAAAAGGACATCTCCTACGAGGCTACGAAGTCTATTTTGAACTCTATCAAGGCAGGACAAGTCCTTTCTAGCAGCTCCTGCCCAGATGTGGCAACAGTATTCCATCCTTGGACATACCTGGCTCTTATATAGATAGAGAATAGCATCAGCAGTGGGATATCTACCAGATCGATAGAAAGATCCCACCATTTTTCCAGCGGCCTTGGCAACAGATTTGATGTACGTGTTCCATTTAAGATCAGGAGTAATGGTCAAGCCAAGAAGCTTGTCAAAACTTGAGGCCTCCTGAAGACGAGAGCCATTCATTTCAATTGAAGCCAGATGTGGATCCGAATGTTGATGATGTAAAGAGAGAAGCTTGGTTTTAGATGCATTAAAAGTAACCAGCCACTCCTTACCCCATTGTACTACGTGCTCAAGATCAGAGGAGAGAGAATTGGAGAGAACTTGGTCGTTTACTGTCTTAGATGTGCTACCATAAATGGTAGTGTCGTCAGCATGAATGTCTACAAATGATGTAAGGATGTGATTTGGAAGATCATTAATGTAGATCAGGAAAAGAGTTGGGCCCAGGATGGACCCCTGAGGGACTCCAGCATTAATACTGTGAGCTTCTGATTTTTGCCCCTCAACTACTACTCTTATGAACCTATCAGAAAGAAATGATTTAATAATTGAAAAGACATTTCCAGCAATACCATAGCTAGAGATCTTATGAAGTAAACCTTTATGCCATACCCTATCAAAGGCCTTAGATATGTCAAGAGCAATTGCCATAGAAAGGTTGCCTCAGTCGAGAGATTTGCTAATCCTATGAGATATAACTGTAAGCACATCTGCTGTAGATCTAGCAGAACGGAAACCATATTGAGTGTCACTAAGAAGGTTATTTTTGTTGAGATGGTTGATTACTTCTGTATTTAACACAGATTCCAGCAACTTACTCATGACGCACAGGAGACTTATTGGCCTGTACTGAGAGGGGGATGAGCGATCACTTGAATTCTTAAATACAGGGCATACTGATGAAATTTTCCAGGGAGATGGGAAACTATTCTCCTTAAGACAACGTTTAAACAGTTTTGTAAGTATAGGCGCTAGTTCAGGTTGAAGTTTTTTGAGTACTATAATTGGAATACCGTCAGTGCCAGTTGCTTTACTGGAATCAAGGTTTTTGATTAGCTTGGTAACATCACGTACAGATATACGTATATCACATAGCGTGTTTTCTGATACAGGAGGACATATTGGGGGTTGGCGGCCTTGATCTCAAAGGGTAGAATTAGCTGCAAAGTTCTTGACAAAGAGTTTGGCTTTGTCTGATGCTGACGAGATTACCTCAGGTCCATTGATAATAGTTGGGATGGAGCACACGCTTCTGTTCAGGATTCTGTTTGCTATTTGCCAAAACTGGTGGAAACCAAGCCGCTGCTCAGCTACTTTGGACTTAACAGATTGAGCATACAACTCTCTTGCATTCTTTATTACTTTCTTACAATGGTTGCTGGCAGTCCTGAAAGCGGCTTTAGTTTCCATACATCTATTACGTTGGAAACAGTGGAAAAAGTGATTTCTGTGCGCAATGGCAGCAGCACATTCTGGAGAGAACCATGGCTGGCTGTTAGGTTTTTCCTGAAACGTTTTCGAGGGTATGAAACGGTCAATACCTACAATTAACCATTCCGTCAGGTCTAATACTATAGAGGACATATCCTTTTTAACCATGGAATGCAGAGGTAGATCAGATATAAATGTACGGAAGCTATCCCAGTCAGCCTTAGTGTATCGATATACTGTACGATGGAGAGGTACGTGTGGGGACTTATTACATTTCATTTTTATCTTAATTGATACAACAGAGTGGTCGGAAGAGCCAAGAGGCAACAGAACAGAAACTGAGCATAGTTCAGGGCAAGTTGTGAGAAAAAGGTCTAGTAGGCTCGCATACTGGCCGTCATTGTCGGGCACACGGGTGGGTTCATGAACAATCTGAGTGAGGTCATAGGCAATGGAGAAATCATGACAGAACCTCCCCTCATCATCGGTCTTGTTAGAGTGGGTCAACCATTCGACGTTGTGAACATTGAAGTCACCACATACGTGAATGTTAGCTGAAGGATAAGCAGATAAGACTTGGTCAATTTTCTCAGATATGCTTTGAAAGATAGTAACTCCGCTGTTATGGGGGGGGGCGATAGAGAGTAAATATAAATGCCGTAGTGTGAGCTAAAGCAACCCGGAAGCACATACAGGGTAAGTTAGGATCTTCCCTGGAGATGTCCCTACCACATGGAAAGCTATCCCTAATATAGGCACATGTTCCATGCCCATGGCGATCTTGGGGGTCAGATTTAGAAGTTAAGTTAGAGTATCCTTTAATTGCGAACTCTTCTAGGGAAATAGCCTGTCCAATGCCAGTTTCACTTAAAAATAAAAGGTCTAGTAGTAATGTTTAGTCTCCTGTAATTGTGTTTCAACCTCTGGAAGGTTAGAACGTAGACCCCTGATGTTGGAGAAGGAGACATGGTAGTAGGGGTCTACGTTGGAAGTTGGAGAACCGGGTTTAATCGTGTATTTTTTCTTGAAACTTGTCATGATGAAATTTTGGAATTTGTGGACTAAGTCGTCAGATTTATTTAGAGCAGGACAGAGAGGGGAAACTAAGAGAGAAAAAGAAACGAAGAATTTTTTTTTATTTGTAGCTAATGATAAGGTAAAGCCGTAACAATTACCCACTCGTATGGCATCGAGAGGCCCCACCAGACGCTACTGCATGGTCCAGAATCCATTCACCAAATGGCAATACAGCAGCCCCAGTACTTTGCACCTGCTGATAGGACAGCCTCCTTAGTGGTTAATCCAAGGTTCGGGTCCCTGACTATCAGGCGGATAACGTCAGCCCAGACAAAACGTTTACCTCCAGCACCCTTACTAGTGACATGGCTACAAGGATAGACATAGAAACAGAAAATTTCCGCCATCTCTGCCAACTGTTCGCGCAAAATACTGCCAACCTAGAAAACAGCTTTTTCTTCTCCCTTTGTCAGAAAAATCACTCATTAAAAAATGAGGACTGAGAGACAAATAAGAAGAAGCGAGAGTAACAGGAGCTGCCGATAACGCATCCACAATGCGTTTTCTACTCTCCATTAAAAAAAAAATTATTAAGTATTCTACTTATAAAAGTCCAACAGACGTGTTTAAGTGAATGTATGGTGATAGATTCCCCTCTCACGAACTAAGAATGAGTACAAATTCGTAATCTATTTTTGCAATCAACTTGGTAGATAAATAAAGATTTATGGACGAGAAAAAAACTAGCATTTAATAAAACAGAAATACATAAATTAAATACTGAAATAAAATGGAGTTATTAATATTTGAATCTAAAAATAAAAAGTATGATTAAAATTGAAATCACTTTTCTCAACAAAACACGTCCGTCTCAAAAATGTAAACTTAAGTGAGGAATTTAAGTTAACAGCGTTCAAAAGACGTTTTTTTAAATTAACCGTTAAAAGAAAAGCGTGATTTTATTCTGAACTTTAGACTTTAAACGATTTGTTACTTTTAGGGATTAAAACGATTTGTTACTTTTAGGGATTAAAACAATTTGTTACTTTTAGGGATTTAAACGATTTGTTACTTTTAGAGATTTAAACGATTTGTTACTTTTAGGGATTTAAACGATTTGCTACTTTTAGGGATTTAAATGATTTGTTACTTTTAGGGATTTGAGCGATTTGTTACTTTTAGGGATTAAAATGATTTGTTACTTTTAGGGATTAAAACGATTTGTTACTTTTAGGGATTTGAATGATTTGTTACTTTTAGGGATTTGAGCGATTTGTTACTTTTAGAGATTTAAACGATTCGTTACTTTTAGAGATTTAAACGATTTGTTACTTTTAGGGATTAAAACGATTTGTAAATTTTTAGGGATTTAAACGATTTGTTACTTTAGGGATTTAAATGATTTGTTACTTTTAGGGATTAAAACGATTTGTTACTTTTAGGGATTTAAACGATTTGTTACTTTTAGGGATTAAAACGATTTGTTACTTTTAGGGATTTAAACGATTTGTTACTTTTAGGGATGTAAACGATTTGTTACTTTTAGGGATTTAAACGATTTTCATTGGTTGAAGATACTTTTAAACGTTCTTACGAAAACTGACTTGCTTTTGGAAGTGACAGGAAAGTGAATTCCAAACAAAACGGAGAAAAGAAAGAGAGTAGCAATTAGGATCATTTGACTTTTAGCGTTCCTCGGAATCACCTCACGATTCAGTCGCCACAAGTTTTTAATTCCTTTCTGTGCAACATCAGGAATGCTTTCGTAATACTAAAATGCACCTAAAAGAGAATCTGAAATATTACGAAGGGAAAATTAAATAATAAAATAAAAATACAAGACAGGAAATAATGAAGAACGGAAGGAAGGAAGGGGCAAAGAAAGGTAAGATTGGAAGGAAGGCAGACATATTTAAAATAAAAAAAATAGGAAAAAGATGTAGTTTGTTACGTTATTGATGAAGTGATGATTGATTGCTTGTCTTTGACGGGAGATGAAGAACAGAAGGAACAAAAGGGGTGGTTGGGGTGGGGAGAAGCTTCATTTTGAATAATGAAAGAAATTGCCTTAAAGCTTTTCAATGAAATTTGCTGAAGGCGACGAATCCATTAATGAATGAATCCTGCGCAGAAGAATTAGGTCGGTGGAGGAACGGAAGCGGCCATGTTGAATCATCCTTTTTACTTATATTATTAAAGAATTTGTATGGCCTATATTTGAAAATCAATTACGTAAGCTTATGTATAAAATAAACTGTTAGGCATGTCAAAATAAAAACGTATATAAATGCGCATATTTGTGCGTTAGCGTGTGCACATGTGTGTGCGTGTGTTAGTGGGTATTGTGTGTGGGTTTGTGTGCATGTATAAATATGCTTAGCATAAAGGAAAGCATGATTACGTCTTTTCTTGTCTGTATGTATGCCAGTCTCTTCTCCCTAATTCTTTCTAGACATGTATCCATATCTAATAAAGTAAAGCAGGTCCGTTTTTTTTAAACTTTATGGTTACTAGCTTTCTTTCTACAAAACTAATATTTCATTCTGAATCGCCAATCTTTTCTGTGAACGTTGGTCCATGTTGTACACAACAAAAAAAATCTATGTCAATGTAAATCCTTTCAAAAATAAAAAATAAAAAATTCTCCTTTTAAGATTTTTAAAATGGGCGCCATTTTAAATAATAACCTTGATAGCAGCAGTAGCAGTAACCAGTATAAACATGGAATACTAAAGATCACACGTGATATAGCAAGCCATATGTATGGTGGTGTAATGAAGATGTAGTATATTTGAAAACAAGACAACCGAAGGTGACTCAGTCCACTTGATGTTTAAATATCACCAGTGCCTTCAGCTTGGGTATAGCAGGGAGTGCAGACAAACAACAGTCTCGGCTCATTATCAAAATCTGCTGGAGCAAGTCAGTTGGCTGATGCTTTCTTTTTTTTTTTTTTTTTACACAGTGATCACCACTTATCAAGGCCCGGAAGCCACTCAGGGATAAGGGTTATTGCAAGTACATTACGTTAGTGTGGAGATTTGATGAAGTGTTTACCCAAGGGGGCGGTTCATTAGGTATTTGTTAACATTGGACTTGAAGACATCCAAGTTGTAGTCAGGTGGGAAACAGGCAGACGGAACAGAGTTCCACAGGTGTGCAGTTCTTAGAAAGAAGCTTTGTTCATGGAATCCGCGTTTTGATTTAGGCACAGATATAGAGTGGGGGAAACTTTTCACAGTGGATTCAGCTAGACGGGTGTTTTTCGTGAAAGATTGGCGAGGGGGGACCAGAGATTGGAGTTCAGACGAGCACCTGCCATGGAAATAACGATAAAACAAGGATAGGCTCGCAACGTCTCTTCTGTGGGAGAGAGGTTGCAGGGTAGAGAAAAGGGCATCGCCCACTAAGCCACGAAGTCTATTTTGTACTCTGTCAAGGCAAGATAGGCTGTTTTTAGCAGCTCCTGCCCAGATATGGCAACAGTATTCCATCATTGGACGTACTTGGCTTTTATACAGATAGAGAATTGCATCAGTAGTGAGATATCTTCTGGAGCGGTAGAAGGATCCCACCATCTTTCCAGCGACCTTGGCAACAGACTTGATGTATGTGTTCCATTTCAGATCAGGAGTAAAGGTCAAACCCAGAAGCTTGTCAAAACACGGGGCCTCAACCAGACGAGAGCCATCCATCACTATTGCTACAAAAGCTACTGGCAAAAAGGACCTTTTCTCTGTCTTCGATATCTGAAGATTGTCAAACGACGATCTTTCATGTCTTGTCCCCCTCAAGTGATGACGAGCTGAAGTATTAAACAAATGCAGCTTTAGAATTAAGAATACTGGATTTCATCACAAGAGTGCCTGGCGGATGATTCCACATATAGAACAACAGTGGGGCTAAACTGTCCATGAGACAGACACTGTAAGTCTAGAAAGCAA
The DNA here is from genome assembly GCF_053919585.1 of Euprymna scolopes. Classification (NCBI taxonomy): domain Eukaryota; kingdom Metazoa; phylum Mollusca; class Cephalopoda; order Sepiida; family Sepiolidae; genus Euprymna; species Euprymna scolopes. Next base: position 123,928,850 of record NC_136491.1, read on the forward strand.
TAAAAACCTATAATAATTAATAATCTATATAATATTCTACTTATTTAATTATTGGGATTTTATTTTAGATGAGTAATTTGTATATTTTATTTATTTATTTGCGGATTATTATTCTCATCTTTATAGTTGTCGCTTCACGAGGTTTCGGCCAACTATTCCTCTGACCTTTGTCAGGTGGTTAACCGCAACAGGATAGGAATGCTGAATCTCTTAACTGTATCTTCAGTAATTACTGCCTTCCATAGTTGTTGTCGCGCCACCACATTTTGGCCAACTAATCCTCTGGCCGGCTTTGGGTAGGATTGAAACCACTATCTTCAGACAATGCTTACCTGGAATCGTAGAGATTCAACGTCTCTATCCACTGTGCCAATTTTAGTTTCAGTTTCGATTATAGCTGATGGCACTTAAGTCATTTATTTTTTTTATAAATAATTTTATCAAAAATTCTTCATAAGTTTTAGTGTCGGTTTCGATAATAACTGAAGGAACTCAAGTTTTGCATATAAGCATATATTTTTTTCATAAATCATCGATTAAAGCTGATGCACCCAAGTCATATGGATATATTTTTTTTTTAAATCGAGACTTTATAATATATAAAAATCGATAGAACATAACTCTATAATAATATATACGAAATCTGCAAAAATTAAAATATTATATTTAAGCGTATTTTATGACTTAGCAATTTTAACAAAAGAGCTACAATAATATCAGAGCGTCTCCATTTATGCTGAACATCTACAGAATGCCAACATCAATATATTAGATATGAATGAGTTCCCTGTCGGATTTCCACAGGTCCCACTAGTTATGATTAAAGGAGAGCTGTAGATGCCTACATATAAAGCTTGCCATCGAAATAGCCAAATATATTCAATCCCCCGATATTTACTCTTTCGTAAAATCGTCTCAAAGATAAGAAGATTTGTTGGCAAAACTGATAACCTATCATTCTATACATTCCTTGCACAGACAGCCGAAGATGGCAATATTATTATGCACAAAAATAAAGTTTATTGATGCTTTCCAAAAATAAATATGGAAGGTTGAATTGTAATATGAAGATAAAGCTTGGATATGCTTTGCATCAATAAAAATAAAAGGATAAAATTGTAAACAAAATTATATAAGAAGATAAAATATGGTTCACTAAAATAAATGAACGGTGGAAAGTATTCTTTACAGAAGTATTTTTACGCAATATCTCGGCAAATTTTCAAATGTCTTGAGTCGATGTGTTACATTTGCGTCCCCACTAGTTATACACAATATGTGTTTGGGAAAACGTTCTGAATAATTTTACACAAAAATATTCCGATTCTCAAGGTGATGTTATCAGGCCTAAATAAATGTAAATATGCAAACATAAGTATTCGTCATTTACACAAATTCTTCCGACTCTCAGGGTGATGTTATCAGACTTAGATTTAAATTATTACGGATGTCAATATGCAATGAGGTTCATTTGTTTGACTTGATTCATTTTATGCTCACTTGTTCTGAGTTGATCCAGAGTTCATGAAAAAATGAAGAATTAAATAAGATGGCAGGTGCTCGACTGAGCTCCAATCTATGGTCCCCCGTCACCAAACTTTCACAATAAACACCCATCTAGCAGAAAACACTATCAATAATTTCCCCCACTCTTTATCTGTGCCTAAACCTAAGCGTAGATTCCATGAACAAAGCTTCTTTCTTAGAACTACACGCCTATGGAACTGTCTTCCGTTTTCCTGCTTTCCAGCTGACTACAACATGGTTGGCTTCAAGTCTAATGTAAACAAGTTTTTGATGAGCCGTTCCATATAAGTTTACAAATTTACCGAATTTCCATTACTAATGATTACTATATTGTCCAACTTCTACTGTACACTCTTTCACTCTTATCCTCGAGTGGTCTCTTGGCCTTGATAAGTGGTGATGCCTATTTAAAAAAAAGGTAAACACTACTCTCAAACATGCTTATCTCAACAAATCAAACAATGAGTAAAAGTAAAAAAGCACAAATTTCATAATAGTTTTTATCCAAAAGATAAAAATTTATAAACTCCAAAGACAAAGATGAGCTACATATTATATAATTTATCTTCAAATCATTTTATTACAGTTTGGTTTTGCAAAGATTCTGTTTGATTTGACATATTTTAAAGTACATGAATGTTCTTAACACAGCTGACTCTTTATTTATACAGGAGAAGCTAAGCAAAGTATGCAAGGAAATCATCATTATCATAGCGTGTCGCGCCATCTCGTAATCCATCATTAGTCAGTGTCTGATGCATCTGTTAGGTCCGCGTCAGAGCATGCCTTGCTAAGGAGACAGCCTATGAGAATGTGTGTAATAGACTGCAAGTTGACACCGCAAGGACACTGAGCCTCCTGTGCATAGCCCCACCTGTGCAGGTTGTTCCATGTTTTTGAAATTTTTTATCGGGCCTGGTTGAGTGTTATCCATTCTTCCTGGGGGAGGTCAGAGTCTGCTGGAACATCTTTTGCTACTGGAAGGGTCTCATTGTTGTAATCTTTGACTCATTCCACCAATGCAAGTGGAAGGACACTGGTGTTGTTTGCCCGAGATCTGTGGTGATGGCAAAGTTCTTGCAGGAAGCTATCCACTGTGGCAACTTTTGATGTCCGTTTAAACGATGGCAATTGTTGTTGCTTTGCTTTTCATGCTCTGCCTTCACTATCAGCTCTCAACAAATCTAGAGCGGAGCAATCCCGGACATCCTGCAGGTAGATGGCAGGTGGATCGATTTCAGGTTGCTGATAATAATCCTGGATTTCTTGTGAAACTCGATGTTGACATTTGCAGAGTAAGTGGAACAAGCCCATGCCGCTGTGCAGTATTTTGCAGTTGAGTAGCACAACGGTAAAGCTGGCAGGTGTAGTGTCTGTACCTTGGTTTTCCAAGAACTGTTAGCTTGAGTCGCAAGCAGGATGTTACACATTGATAGCTTCTTACGGAGCTTCTCAACATGGGTTTTGTATGACAATGTCCTGCTAATTAAGGACACATAGCAAGCCTCTCCGTGATGTCCCTGTTAATCTTTTGAGAGATTGATTGCTGCACTATGCTCATGTCGGTAAAATAAAATTAAGTGATATTAAAAGGGCTCCAGATATACCTCGGCACCGGAGATGTCCCAACTATTCGATGGGAGGAAGTGATAAGGATTTATTTGAGAGTAAAAAATATAAAATAAAGGCCTTGCAGAGATTTAGTTTAGGAGTCATTTTTTTAAAAGCCATTCAACAGATGCCAACACATAAAATGGATATTAAACCAAATCTGATGATGATGATGATGATGATGATGATGATGATGATGATGATGATGATGATGATGAAAAAAAGACAAAGAAATGTTGTATTATGATTCTTTGAGCTACTATTCTCACAACACTTTGTTAGATGCTCTCACCTTTTCAAATGTATCTTGTTGAACTCGGGAATCTTTCTGATGAACTCGGGAATCTTTCTGATGAACTCGGGAATCTGCAAAGAATTTCAAACGGAACCCTGGGGTAGCATGTTCAAAATACGCCTGAAAAAGGTCAGAGGTTACATCAGCTGAAAATTGTGAGAATAATACTCCAGATGAGAAGAGTATTCTGAATAATCTTAATAATACGAATTGTCGATTCTATCTCCCCAAAATTTAGAGAGTATTGTTTTTTGTTTTTTGTTCTTTTTATTACATTTCCACCACAAACAAGGCATATTGTCACTTTGATGTACGGGGCTACTATCAGGGACCTAAGTTCCAGAGGTATTATGTAGGGAGTTTAGTAGCAAGATGTCTGCTCACATTACATTTGAACTTCTGCATGTCAGTACAGTTGGAGTAGCAGGAAACCGGAAAAGAATTCTAAAGTCCTGCCGTTCTGGGAAAGAAGCTATTAGAGTATTAAAAGTGTCAAGAATTGTGCATTTCAACGTATTTAAAGTGTCAAGAATTGTGCATTTCAACGTATTTAAAATGTCAAGAATTGTGCATTTTAACGTATTTAAAATGTCAAGAATTGTGCATTTCAACGTATTTAAAGTGTCAAGAATTGTGCATTCCAGCATATTTAAAGTGTCAAGAATTGTGCATTTTAACATACTTAAAGTCTCGAGAATTGTGCATTTCAACTTATTTAAAGTGTCCAGAATTGTGCATTTCAACGTATTTAAAGTGTCAACTATTGTGCATCTCAACGCATTGAAATTGTCAAGAATTGTGCATTTCAACAGACTAAAAGTTTTAAGAATTGTGCATTTCAACGTATTAAACATTTTTAGAATTTTGCATTTCAACGTATTTAAAGTGTCAAGAATTGTGCGTTTGAACCTATTTAATGTGTCAGGATTAGTGCATTTAAACATATTTAAAGTGTTAAAAATTGGGCATTTCAACGTATTTAAAGTGTCAAGAATTGTGCATTTCAACATATAAAAAATGTTAAGAATTGTGCATTTCAACGTATTTAAATTGTCAACAATTGTGCATTTCAATGTATTAAAAGTGTCAAGAATTGTGCATTTCAACGTATTTAAAGTGTCAGGAATTGTACATTTGAACATACTGAAAGTTTCAAGAATTGTGTATTTCAACGTATTTTAAGTGTCAAAAATTTTGCATTTCAACGTATTTAAAGTGTCAAGAATTGTGCATTTCAACGTATTTAAAGTGTCCAGAATTGTGCATTTCAACGTATTTAAACTGTCAACAATTGTGCATTTCAACATATTTTAAGTGTCATGAATTGTGCATTTCAACGTATTTACAGCGTCAAGAATTGTGCATTTCAACATTTAAAGTGTCAAGAATTGTGTATTTCAACACATTTTAATTGTCAAGAATTGTCCATTTCAACATATTAAAAATGTCAAGAATTGTGCATTTCAACGTATCAAAGTGTCAATAATTTTGAATTTCAACATATTTAAAGTATCAAGAATTGTGCATTTCAACATATTTAAAGTATCAAGAATTGTGCATTTCAACATATTTAAAGTGTCAATAATTGTGCATTTCTACATATTTAAAGTGTCAAGAATTGTGTATTTCAACGAATTTAAAGTATCAAAAATTGTGCATTTAAAACATATTTAAAGAAATAAACGGTAAAATTGGTAACATCCTAACATTCGGAATATAGACTTTTGTCACTGCTGGTATATGCTCTGTAGTTATATCGAGCTTCATAGATTAAAGGACTGGTATAAATAAAAGGTGGAATTTAATTGAATTAGTATATTTCCCCCTCACCACACACACACATATATATATATATATTTATAATATAAAGCTGACTGTGTGTGTATGTGTGTGTGTGTGTGTGTGTGTGTGGTCACGAATAGGCTCTTATATGGTTGACTATTTAAAAAAAAACTGATTATATATAATGATAGAAGGTGTATCGAAACACAGGAATGAGTATGTTTGATCTGGCAGAGCGGTGGTTCATAAAAATTGTGGAGTCTGTGTTCGCGCCTGGTCCACAAAGTATGGAAATAAAAAATTTAAAAATTAAAAAAAAAAACGTTTACAAGAATTTTTGATATAGATGTACATAATAATACTTTGATAAGTATGTTTTAACTTAAATAGCGATGGTATAATTAAATTGTGGGGTCTGTGTTCGCGCCTCGCCTCCATAGAATGGAAATAGGCACAAACTTTAATAAAGACTTTTCATATCTATCTGCGTAATATACTTTGATAATAATGTTTCAGTTTGAAGAAATATGGTATAATAAAATTATGGGGTGTTCGTTCGCACCTGACCTCCATAGAATTGAAATATGTCAAAAAGTTTAACAAGGTTTTTTTTAATATAGATCCACAGAATATTGTGATAAGTGTTTCAGTGTGAACAGGTATGGTATAATAAATTATGGAGTTTATCTATTTTATTTTTACTTTCATCATATTTTGCTGTGGTTTTGATACCCCCAAATTCGAAGCTATCTCTTTACAATCCTTCGTTTTCATAACCTATCATACTTTCATAAATCAGAGTCCATTTTCTGTAGGCTGTTTTTGAGCCCAGTCAACGACGGGTACTTTTGCTAGTATATATATATATATATATATATATATATATATATATATATATATATATATATATATATATATATTCAGGATGTTATATAATTATTTCCTTAGCTAAACAACGTCACAGCTCACAAGAGCCATAAAAGCCAACAAACTAGAAGTCCAAGGCTCGAGTTTCGCCCTTATTTGAACTCATCAGTTAGACATATCCGTATTGGCTTGGGTTATAGCTTGATTGGATGACCACATCCCTTGTTTGAGACGAAGTAGGTTAATTCCATAGTCTGATTTCGCCGTGGTTTGCTTGATGTGTGTTAGTTAATAGACTTTTTTGTGTGTGGCACATTTTCTCATGTAACAGAGTATTCGTCTCGCATGCAAAAGGCTCGGTTTCGAATCTCGAATTCGAATATGTCTAACTGATGATCCCAAAGGAGGGCGAAACTCGAATCTTGGACTTTCGGTTTATTGGCTGTCATGGTTCTTGCGAGCTGCGTCCTTGTTTGGCTGTTGAAATAATTATATATATATATGTATATATATATATATATATATATATATATATATATATATATATATACACACACATTAGATGACATTATCTGCTATGTTATATACACACCAGTATATAAGATATACGTTTTCGATTATAGATACATCACAGGGACATGTTATATGTACACACTCTAATATGCTACAATAGTCTAAGTAGTGAAAATTATTATGAAATATGAAAAGGATGGGAGTACCAATAGTAATCAGAACTTGTGAACGGAGCAAGAAGTGGTGAATGAAGCTGGAAATGAAATTAAACACATTCAGGTTGGAAGATGAAGGATGATTTTGTCGCCATCAATCTTTTTCGTTTTTCTCTTTTTCTGGCTTCTGATAAAAACTGGCATTGACTGATGGGAATGGCAAGATACAAATCACCAAACGGAATCGACTTTCGAGGAACGAAGACGAATCAATACGTAAAGCAAATCAGTCAGGAAAGAAAGACAAACATGTAGAATTATTGGTAGGCAAGCCTAAGTGAATTGAAGGAAACTTTTATGGAGTGCTTTCTATGATTGTTGGCAAAAGTGGATTGGACTTTAGCTTTCGTTTGGGAATAATCATAGAAAGCGATTGTAAGGTTGATAATTGTAGGAGCACTAAGAACAGTTTCCCAAAAATCTTAAAAAAAAAAAAAAAGGGAAACAAACTATTCCTTAGCTGTTCAACTACGGGAAAAATGTAGTATGCTTGGAAAAATGGATGCAAGTGATTGAGTTAGCGGATGTAGAACATCTAGGATAGAAAACCAAGGAAAGCATAAAAAGAAGTGATGAGAATGTACTTAGAGAGAGGGATAAACGAAGACCTAGACAGAGATAGGTTACTTTAGAACTCAATTACTTAAAGTCATTCAAAACATGCCAACATGTAAAACGAACATTGGACTAAAGGATGATGATGATGCTTCTGTTGTTGCTGCTGTTGCTGCTGGTGATGATGATAGATTATAGGGTTCATTATATTAGTATTAGTGCAACGTTTCCGAGATCCAACACGTTGTAGTGTCGCAAAGGGGGCAAAGAACTTCACCTCACTTTTCCTTTATCTCAATGACATTTATTTCCTCATTGTTACCGCCGTCACATCACCCACATGATCTCAAACGTTCTCCTCGCGTCTCCCGTGATCTCTAACGTTATCCCCATCTCTAACGTGATCTACTTTTTAAAGTCTTTATTTTCCCCTGTTGGAAGTGTCATTTTGCATGCACTTGCAAATGCATATCAGCACTATGTTACATTAGTTCTCCCAGGTACGTCTTAGTCTGGCGTCTTAGTAGTACTACACTTCATCTTTGTGTCATCGGCCAAAAAAAGCAAAAACTTTTTAGACGAGGACAATTTTAATTTTAGTTTCAATTCAGAATACCGCTTTTTTTTCTTTCCGTGATTGGGAGGAGCCGAACTTTCTGCCCATTAAAAACTGACCCTGTATCTAATTGTGACATCGTGCGAAGATAAGTAAATATGGATTAGGAGGAGTTGAAATCAAACGCAGGATGAGATGGAAATGATTTAATAATCTGAGATATTAAGAAAAATCCTTCAATGCAGAAACCAGCCCACAAAGCTAGGTGAAACTGACCAACCTGAGCTTAGTTTAAATAAACTAACATAAAAGTGATAAGAAATATATATGCAACATAATAAGACATACCTGAACGAACGGATACTTATGTAAGAAACCTTGCAATATTTGTCCACATCAAAGTTCTTATCTATATTCATTGTCTTACATTTCTTGCATATAAACTGCTTATCAGGTCTCAACCTAGCAATAATTCCACCGAACGTGTGCTTACAAGTACAACAGAAGATTGAATTTGCGTAACAAATTGCTATCATGAATCGACCCCAAAGGGATAAGACACAGTTCATACCATTAATCAATGTTAGTACTCACATAGTGTTCCTCATCTTTCGGCTGGAATTCATTTTTGTTTTATTAGCTATTATCCTTGAATGGTTATTGGGCTTTGTAAGCGGACATCTCGAAAATAATATCACACCAAAGAGAGTGAGAAAGAGAGGGATGAATATATATATATATATATATATATATATATATATATATATATATATATATATATATATATATATATATATATATACTAGCAAAAGTACCCGTTGTTGACTGGGTTCAAAAACAGCCTACAAAAAATGGACTCTGATTTATGAAAGTATGATAGGTTATAAAAAGGAAGGGTTGTAAAGAGATAGCTTCGAATTTGGGGGGAATCAAAACCAAAGCAAAATATGATGAAAGTAAAAATAAAATAGATAAACCCCATAATTTATTATACTATACCTGTTCACACTGAAACACTTATCACAATATTCTGTGGATCTATATTAAAAAACCTTGTTAAACTTTGTGACATATTTCCATTCTATGGAGGTTCAGATGCGAACACCCCATAATTTTATTATACCATATTTCTTCAAACTGAAACATAATTATCAAAGTATACTTACGCAGATAGATATGAAAAGTCTTTATTAAAGTTTGTGCCTATTTCCTTTCAATGGAGGCCAGGCGCGAACGCAGACCCCAAAATTTTATCATACCATCGCTATTTAAGTTAAAACATACTTATCAAAGTATTATTATGTACATCTATATCAAAAACACTTGTAAACGCTTTTTTTTTTAATTTTTTATTTCCATACTTTATGGACCAGACGCGTACGCAGACCCCACAATTTTAATGAATCATCATTATGCCAGATTAAACATACCCATTCCTGTGTCTCGATACATCTTCTATCATTATATGGGATCAGTTTTCTATAATAGTCAACCATATAGGAGCCTATTCGTGACCAGACACACACAGACGTTCAGCTTTATATAAATACATATATTAAAGAAGTGGTCAATCACCCAAGCCAAAATAATCTTCTCAATAACATGCAATATGGTTTCCGGTCTGCTTTATCTACAGCCGATGTGTTAACAAAGTATTTGTGAATCTCTCAACGTGGAGCTTCGTTTCTAGAGCAATAGCTCTTGACATATCAAAAGCTTTTGATAGGGTATGGCACAAAGGTTTACTTCACAAAATTTCCAGCTATGGAATAGCTGGAAATGTCCTTTCAGTTATTAAATCTTTTCTCTCTGATCGGTTTATAAGAGTAGTCATCGAAGAGCAGGATCAGAAGCTCATAGTATCAATGCTGGCCTCTTTTCGGGGTTTTATCCTGGGCTACACTCTCTGATCTTCATCAACGATCTTTCAAATCACATGCTTGGAACATTTATGTAGACATTTATGAAGACGACACCACCACTGTGGCAACATTTTAATGGCTGGCAATGACCAATATCTCTCTGATTCTCTCTCTTCTGATCTTGAGCATGTGTTACAATGAGGGAAAAGGTGGCTGGTTACTTTTAATGCATCTAAAACCAAGCTTCTATCTTCCATCATCAATGCTCTGTCCCCAATCCAGCACCAATGATTCTCGTTTTTGAGAAGCACCATGTTTAGATAAGCTTCTGGAAGTGACCTAGATTTCTGATCTGAAATGGAACACATACATCAAATCTGTTGCCAAGATCGCTGGAAAAATCGTTGAATCAATCTACCGCTCAAGTAGAGGTACCGCTCATTGCCGATGCCATCCTCTACCTGTATAAGAGCCAAGTACATCATAGGATGGAGTACCGTTGCCACATCTGACATCTGAGAAGGAGTTACCCAGAGCATCCTATACTGCCTTGAGTTCACAACCGACTTCAAAATCTAAGTGATGTCCTTTTCTTTTCACTGCAGCCTCTTTCCTACAAGAGACATTGTGAGCCATTATCTGCTTTATCATTATTTTCATGGCAAGTGCTCCCTTGCTAAACTTTCATAAAAAATACTCTACTAGTTACAACCACTACCAAAAATTTCCCCAACTCTACCTGTGCCTAAACCTAAACGGAAATTCCATGAACAAACCTTTTCTCCCAGAACTGCCCGCCCGTGGAACTCTGTTCTGCTGGCCTACTTTCCAGCTGTCTACAACATGATTATCTTCAAGTTCAATATAAATAAGCTCTTGTTGAGCAGTCTCTTTAAAGAATTAAATTATAACAATTTTTTTCACTAAAGATTACTATGCTGTTGCCCAGATGACCTCCATACACTCCTTAACCCTTATCCTTGAGTTTCCTTTGAGCCTTGATAAGTGATAACTCACCCTGTCTATCTATCTATCTATCTATCTATCTATCTATATATATATATATATATATATATATATATATATATATATATAGATAGATAGAGAGAAAGGGTGAGTTATATATATATATATATATATATATAGATAGGGTGAGTTATATATATATATATATATATATATATATATATATATATATATATCAAAATACTTCGTTAATAGGGATAGATGCAAAACTACTTATTATCAGAGTTTTCCTTTTATTTATCACAACTTTATGTACAATTGTTTCAGCCCCCAGAGTTAGCATATAAGTATGTACTCGTACATCAAATTATAACTTACTTGGGCTTCATCGGCGCATTAGAAAAAAGTAATATTGCAAAGGTTATTCCAAAAGGTTTTCAGACCACGAATAAGACCTTTCAGTTAATACAGTCGGCATTCATTTTTATTAACAGCATATAATAAAGTTTCAAGCGGGGTTTATCAGCATTTGTAGATTGAATACACTTGCCTGGTAATACCGTAATCACTCGAAGTTTGTAGTAACTTGGTCGCCAGTATTTTTGTTTTATTTTTCATCTATTACCCGTGGTTTTCTTCCTTCTTTTGTTTTCATTTTTCCTACTTCCGGTACTACGGGCTTAATTAGTTGGTTTGGCGGCAAGTGTTATTATAATCGAGTTCGCTGTTTTCTATTGATTATTTTTCAAATAATTATTTAGTTAATATTTTTCAAACATATGTGCTATTATTTCTAGATTTTAAAATCCCGTATTTTATAACTTGAGTTTAATGTTTAGTTTTTACTATAAGCTTAACATTTTTCATTACAATACCTGAGCCAAGTTTAGCTCCAGTATTGCACTATCGAACTATCTAAATGAGAAATTTATGTTACTCAGCCATACGTAATCAGTAGTTTTATTATATATATATATATATATATATATATATATATATATATATATATATATATATATATATATATATATATATATATATATGATTCGTATTTATTAAATCGACCTCGGCAGAAGCGTTTTAAAATCTCTCCATTTCTTCATTCTACGCATAAATTATCTTTCCTTTTTAATAATATTTTGAACTCGCTCTTTTTTCCTTGTACCCATTTATGAATTATTTCACGGAATTCTGCCTTTTGGATGATATCGAAATATCTTCCAGTAACGCGATTCGTTTGGGTTTTTACTTCTGGGTACCGAACTTACACCAACTTTCTTAGATTTTACCGTTATTGGATTTTTTACTCCTCACCCGACCATCCATTCGCGTGAAATCATTTTTCTTTTTTCCTCATTCCCTCTGCTTCATTATTTTTTAATTTTTACCAAGTAAGCTCTATGGCTTGTAGTTTCATTAAATACTTTGCAAGCAAAGTCCGATTCCGCATTTTGCTAATTCCTACCCTCTGATGAGAAGGAAAGTATTTCTTTTGAAACTCAGCGGATTAAGGGCAATCCACTTAATTTGTGTTTCCTGTTTGAAAATTAAATATGTTTTTTAACTCTTTTTCAAAGCGTTTTTAAGATGTTTTATTAATTATTTGTTCTTATATATATATATATATATATATATATATATATATATATATACATTATATTTGCAACAACCCAGTATACACACACACACGCACACACACACACACACACACACACACACACACACACACACACACACACACACATATACAGGGTGTCCATAAAGTCCGTGTGCAATTTTAAAATGAATTTTCCAAAATCAAATCCTTTTTACATATTATTTCTATTGCAATCACAAATAAAATTATAAATATTTTAAGGCGCACACAGACTTTATGGACAGTCTGTATATATATATATATATATATATATATATATATATATATATATATATATATATCAGCATGTTGTTTATACAGATGAGTTGTGATGTTTTCGATGTATTCTTTGTTAGATTTTGTTTTGGACGAAGAGAGGGGTGGCATCTTTCCACCTCCTCATCGATTTGCGAACTCTCGGTGATGGGCGGAAGCCATTTTATTTTTTACATCAAAAGAGAAGATGGTACAAAATAGATCAGTTTGTTAGATTGACTATGTTTATGCGCATATGTGTGGAAGAGGAGGAAGAAGAAAAGTAAAGAGGAAAGAAAAAGAAAAAAAGAATGACTGGGGATGAAGAAAAAATTATTGACGAAGTGAAGAAATAAAAATGAGAAAGAGAAGTAAAAAGTAAGATAAAATAGGTGGAAGAAGAAGAAGAAGAAGAAAAAAAATTTAAAAATCGTAATAATAATAATAGTAATAATAATAACGTCCTCCATCCCTCCCATTACCCAATCACCGCCCCCCCCCCAAAAAAAAAAGAATGAAGCCAAATATTCGAGCAGGATCAGGGAGGGCAGAAAGACAGTGTGAAGAGAACTGGGACCTTGGGGAGGCTTATTGCCACTCAAATTCCAGTGGAAATCAATGGCCGCTGTCAGCGAGAAATCAATGGTAAGCAGCTGTTACGATAATGCAAATTCATTTGCAAATGATATCAAGAGGTGGAAAGTACTGGAAAATTATATTTATATAATGATTTGAATTAAAGTTCAAAATTCAAAAGTCAAGTACCATAGTTTAATTGTGTCCTAAACAGAAACATTGATTTCGGACGCCCCCCCCCCTCCGTCTTATCAAAGAACTTACGGTTGACTTTATACGCAGTGTCCTCCTGCTTGTGTGCTGAGAAAACCTCTAATACATTTGTGATGTTAGGCTGTATAAACGTGTTAACTTTAGTCAAAATAGGATTGTTTCTTCTTTAAAGAGATTTCTCGATTACTGACTTTCGATACTTAGGTTTTGTAAGAACACTTCCAGATACATGAAGTATATTTTTGTCAAATTTCATAAAATTGGCCCAGCCGTTTCAGAGTCAATAGGGAACAAACACACACGCACGCACGCGCACACACACACACACACACACACACAAAGTGTATTTTGTTGAGATAGAAAAAAGGGTAAGAAATAGAAGAAAACCTTGATTAAGATTAAATTATTGATAAAGGAAAAAGGAAAAGGAAGAAATATTATAGATAAATAGAAAATTATTGACAAAGAAAAACAAAAACATTATAAACTATGAAGAATAGAAAGAAAAGGAAATACATAGAAAATAAAGAAGATGAAAATTTGGTTTTGTGTTGTTTTTTTGTTTTTTTTTTGTTTTTTTTTTTGCGGCATACAAAAAAATTTCAGGTTATTTCATGCTGAATCCAGTAATTTTGGTGAAAGTTTTTTTGCTTCAAGTTTTTTATATCTTCAAATATTTATTCATGATTTTTGGTTTGGTGGATTTGTAGAGGAAAATTGTTTTTGTTTTTACTTTGCAAAATACGATTGAGTTTTGCAAAGAAAATGGGAAAAAAAAAACAATAGCATCAATGTTTGCATTTTGGGTCAGGAAGACGGGATCTTCAGACAGCTTAACCTGGTAGCATCAGGAAGAGAAGAAGAAGAAGAAGAAGAAGAAGAAGAAGAAGAAGAAGAAGAAGAAGAAGAAGAAGAAGAAAATGTTATAAAATAACGAAGAGGAAGAATAAAAATTTGTGAGAATAAAAATGAAATTAGCATATAAATAAGTTAAAGAAGATGAAAAAAAAATGGCTGATGGTAAAGAATAAGTTATTTTCTAAGAAGGAGAAAAAATGAATTTGTAGGAAGAAAAAAACTATCAACAAAGAAGAAGAAAGTTATGAAACTATAGACAGTATAGAAGAAGAAAAAGAAAAATAAGAAGAAATTTGTTGGAGTGAAAATGAAATTTGTGTATAAATTTAAAAAAAAAAAGGATAAAAATAAGAAAAAATGATGATAAAAAAAAATGAAAACTCCAATTATTCTTCTCAGCTAACTAGAGCCACGTGACCTACACGTACTTCCATCAGCAGATCAGATGCTTCCGGTGACTTGTCTATGATATGATTTTATTATATTTTGACAGTTTTTATCAACACATCTTCATATCCATCTCTTGTTTATCTCGCCAGTTAGATAGATCGAGAGATATATCGATAATATACATAGATATATAGATAGATCAACAGACAGAAAAATAACTAACAAATACTTTCTTGCATTCGCCCCACTACATTACACTATTATGGTGTTGTCTCATCGAGACTTCTTGACACTCATTAACGCTTATCCTCAAATGGTTTTTTGGCCTTGATAAAATCTGACTCCCTTGTAATATATATATATGTGTGTGTGTGTGTGTGTGTGTGTGTGTGTGTGTGTGTGTGTGTGTGTGTGTACATGTTTTTTGGCACTTCGGCATTTATCGCCCTCAAACAAAGTTTCTCGGGTGTGCTCAGTCGCTGACAGGAATAACCGGACGCGGCTGACCTAGAAACGTTAAACCACTACGAGGAAATTATAATGACAAACAAGAAAAACATGGAAATACAATAAATAAAATTACAAACAAGTATTTAACCCAACCCTAAACATTACCTGCACGATTAAAATAATTTTGTTTATTTCTTCCAATTTATAAAAAAAAAAAAACAGCATTTATAGATGAAGATGAAGTCGATGCTAAGCAGCACAGTAAAAAAAAAGAACAATCAAAAGAAAGAAATAATGTTAAAGAAATAATTGACAGATAAAATAAAGAAGAAAAAAAAGCAGATGTAAAAAAAGAAAAGGAATTGGAGAAAAAAAATGAATAATTTGAAAAAGGCAAACAGGAAATTATTTAAAGACTTTCAGTTTCGGTTGATTAAAAAATAGAATTCTCTCTCTGTTCTATCCTAAAACTTACCTGCACGATTAAAATTATTTTTTTTATTTCTTCCTATTTATAAAAAAAAAAAATAGCCTTCATAGATTCGTATTAGCTAAAAACAGTCAGCTCGTTCGTTAAAAGTTTTCGTTTATTTCCGTCAGCTGCCGAGCGAGCCCGAGCCAACTTTGTGGAAATCGTGGGTCGGTAAATGCAGAAGCACCATGTTTTATTTCTTTACAGATAGCTGGGAGTTTGTTACTATTTACTTTCCTCCCCATGAGGGCAGAGTTAGACACAAGGTCGGTTTTTGATGTGGGGAAAATCCAGCTTCCCAAAAAGGGGCACTCTGGCTAGAAACAAAAATTAAAATTGTCTCAGTCATGAACGATTTCTCCTCCACTGACCGGGGACAGAAAAGGTGAAGTGTAATATCAGAACAGATACTACACTGTGATCTTGGCCGAAGGCCAAAGTTTGTTTATTTATTTTTTTATTAGCTTAATCAGTAATCCCAACCCTTACCCTAACCTTTCCATTGACATTGTCGTAATATTTCAAGCACTTGTTTTGTTTAGACAGTATACCAAACATACAAACATTATTATAACACTGCAATTAGCAATTTCCGTGAACTAAATTGACCGCTTATCACATAATATATATGTTCAACGAAATTATACTAATAAACTACCCTCCCCTTCAAGAAAACGATAATGCCTGGGTAGATGGTTTCATGGCAACAGAACAGATACTACACTAGCGTCTAAAGGAGGAAGTAATGCCTGGCAGAATGGGCTCATTGTAACAGGACAAAATATACTGCTCTCCAAAAACAAAAAGCCTGGTGCTACCAGATCAGACTGTCTAAAGATATTGGTTTTCTGGCCTAAAATGCTTCTTTTCCCTTTGTAAAACTTAATCATATTCTACAAAGTCAAAAACAAAAACAACAATTTTCTTGTGCAAAATTAAACTAACCAAACACTATCAAGCAATATTTAAAGGTATAAATGAATTTGAAGCGTAAAAACTTTTTAAAAAATTACTTGATTCAGCATTAAATAACTGTGAAAAGGGTTGATATGCAGTCAAACAAAACAAACAACCCACAAAAGAAGAAGATAATACTTGGGAGGATGGTATCATGACAAGAGAACAGATACTATTTTACCCCTCAAGCCCACACACTCCAAAATTGACGAGGTAATGTTTGAGAAGGTGGTCTCTCTCTATCTCTCTGTCTGTCTGTCTGTCTGTCTGTCTGTCTCTCTCTCTCTCTCTCTGTCTCTCTCTCTCTCTCTCTCTCTGTTATGTATACGAAAACAGGTTTCTGCAACTGTCCTTTTACAAAAATCATCTTCTTCTTTGCATGTCCTCGAAACATGTGGTCATCAACAGTTTCACAGTTTTTTTTATGCTGTCCTTTGTATTATTGTGAGGTCTGTAAGGTATTTCAAGCTATACTGGTTGGGCAGTAGAGGGCAGACAAGGCAGTGTTTAATCATATAGTCCTCTTTCCCCACATTCACATATTGCCAGAACCTGTGGTTTGTATAAATACTATTATAGCATGTGTCCTATTATTATTTATAATATTATACAGTACAATCACGTTGACACACTGGTTCTTGCCAGATCACCGAAGTTAAGCAATGTTGAACCTGACCAGTACCAGATGGGTGACCATTTACCGCGAGGTAAAATACCAGGTTGAGAAACTGGCATGGTCTATCCTTCTCTCGAAGGTACAGGACTCTCTTAAGCCGTGGTAGGCAACCCATTTAGTGATGATAGCCCTGACGAAACATCAAGTATTCAGCTACTGACAAGATTTGAATTACACTAAAAACTCGTGTAGTGAGTTCAATCTCGGCTATGGCTGTGCTGCATGGAAGGATGTGTTCTCCAGCATTGCCTAATCTCTCCCTTGCTTCCTTTCTTCCAGCTTATTTGACTCGTTGTTTGAATTGACTTTACCAAACCGTCGTAGTGATACCTCATTATAATACAGGGTTCTATTCCGGTAGCTTCTTTCCAAGAACTGCAAGCTTATGGAACTCCCTTTCTGCTGTGAGATTTTTTTTCTAGAAGATAAAAAAGGAAAAAAGAGGTTATAGATCAGTAATTAAAACAATATGATCTCGGACTTAAACGGTTGGGCAATGGAGGGAAGACAAGGCAATGTCGCATCATATGGTCTTCTTCTCCACATTTGCACATTGTCGGATCTGTTTTGTAGTTCCCATCTGGTTCATCGTTCATTTCGTATCAATCAGATAATCCTATTATTATCTTTGGTTCCACCCAGTATCTTTCTAGGTAGAATTCTTTCTAGAAAGATCTTGTATGATATTATTGACATATTGCTAGAACCTGTCTTTTGTATAAATATTATTATAACATGTGTTCTTCAGAATTGTCTGATCTATTCCCTGCTTTTGTTCTTCCTGCTCATTTGATTCGTAATTCGAATCGTCTTCATCAAATCGCCATTGTGATACTTTGTTATAATAAAGGTTTCTATTGCAGTAGTTCCTTTCCAAGAACTGTAAGCTTATCGAACACCCTTTCTGTTGTGAGATTCTTAACTTATTGTTATTTTATTTTCCTCCTCACTAGGAGGTTAGACACAAAGTCAAGTGTGGGTTTTGATGAAATTGTTGTCGTGGAATGAACTGGATTCGAACTAAGGTTTTCATTCCGTGTTGTTAACCATTTAGCCAACGTCATTCCCAACGATAATGTTATATGGATAGATTCCAACTCGTAAAACAGTAATTCTTCTCTCTTTGTCAGAAACATCGCTCATAGAATGTGAGAACTAAAAGACAAAATACGGAAAGCATATGTCTGACATGAATGCAAACCCCACATTATTGTAAAACATATTTAATACCATGGATTCCTTATGAAAATCTTCTTCAAGAAAACTTATTTGCTCTTGGTGTAGGGCTTTGTTTTCAACTGCATCCCTAATAAGACAAACAGAGGGACCACATGTTGTTTTCTATTGTTATATCACTTGTTTATGTACTGTTATAGTATTACTTTTTGTAGAGGTAACAAAACATTTTTACAATCAGAGAGGCAAGGAACAGGGAGGGAATTCCAAAGGGACCTCAACATTGAAAAGGTGGAATTTTGATGCTTGCCAGGTTAGTCCGGAGTATTTACATCAAGGGACACATGTGCTATGAGTTCATCAGAGCTTATTCCATTAAAGTACTTGTAAAACAGGCACAGGTGTGCAACATTGCGGCGATCGGACAGAAGTTGGAACTTGGCTGATAGTTTGTGACCTATTTAGATTTGAGATTCTTTTTTAGCCTCTATTTAAAAGTGAGAGATTAATGGAAGGTGCACTAGCCCGGATGTGGCGATGTGTATTTTTGTAAATATTGGTATTGTGACGATTAAGCAGAAGTAGAATCGGAAAAATCAGAACTTTTGGGTATATCTGAATCGGTATCGGAATCGAAAAAATCTGTACCTATTTTCCGATGCCAAAAACAATTCTTTGATTTTGTTTAAAGCAAAATCTTCCACTGCTAATAGTAATGTTAAAATGATAAATATTTATTGATTTAAAACTACTAGTAACATTAATCATAACTATAGATTACCCGCCCCCCCTCAACAAGTGTGAAAATATCTGCATATTCAACATGTCTTTACGATAATCTGGAATAAATAACCACTCTATTGTTAAAGATTTATAAAGCATCAGAATCAGTAATTGTATCGGAATCAGGAAAAATATTGGAATGGTCTCATCACTAGTAAATATATAGGATACTCTTTAGAGTGGGCAATTTTCTAATATAGTAGAGGGCTTCCATCTTCGTTTTAGCAGCCTTGGCAACATACTCACTGTATTTTTTCCAATTCTGTGAAAGTTAAGCTTTGGTGTTTGAAGGATGGGCTCTTCAGTAGGATGTTATTTGTCATGGCAATCGGTGGCTGAGAAGGTTTTTTGTAGTCGTTAAAGGAAAGAAGCTTAGCCTTATTAGCATTAAATGTTACCGTCCACTTAGATTGAAAGTTGTTTTCTAGGGTTTCTGCCATAGCCTTGGATATGTGTACATCCGTTTTTCCATCATGTCTATTATAGAATGTGGTTTCATCAGTAAATGTACACATCTCAGATACGAATTATTAGAGAATTGTGGCTTTGTAAAGAGATAGGATACTCTTAGGTGTGAGTAATTTTCTACCATATTAGAGGGAGCCCATCTTCTTTGCATTAACCTTGGTAATGTCCTCAATGTATTTGTTCCTGCTAATGTTTCCTGTGAATGTTAAACCGATATGTTTGAAGAATAGGCTCTGTTATTTGTCATAGCAATCGATTGTTGACAATGGTTTCTGTAATTGTTAAAGGAAAGAAGCTTCATCTTAGTAGCATTAAATGTGACCATCCATTTTCATCCCCATTCTATTACCGACTGATGGTAGTTTTCTAGGATTTTTATTATTGCCTTAGATATGTGTACATTCGTTTGTCCCTCATGTCTATTATAGAGCGTGATACTATCAACAAATATACCCATCTCCGATACAATTTTTTTTTTATACCTTGTACATGATGGTCACTGTCACTTTTAGACAAACACTTAAAATAGCATCTGTCTTTGTACATTTGTAGGATGGGTTAAAATCTAGACATTCAGCTATTTCGATTTGATATTCTCAGGCTGAGTTCTTTATTTAGAATTCGTTTCTTGGCATCTCATAGAGATTTACTGATAGAATATTCCCTTGGAAGAGTTTCACCGTCTTATTTTGGCACAGCCGTCAAAAACCGGACCCATCCAAATTTAGATTTGTTCTCTCTCGCAAATCTTGTTATCGGCATCGGTCATTAGTGTGAATGCAGTCTTTTCTGGCTTTGAAATTCTGCCCATTTTGGCACACTCACGAAAATCTTCTGGTCAGTTATCAAAGTTTTATTGTGCGGATTCACCCTAGTGTTCACTAACAACCCTATCTATGTTATATGTGTAGTCCCTCTGTCTGTCTGATTAGGGATACAGTTGAAAACAAAGCCCTATAATAAGACCAAACAGAATTTTTCCTGAATAAAATCTTTATAACGAATCTATGGTGTTAAATTTGTCCCACAATAATGGGGGGGGTCTACATTCGTGCCAGATATCCATAAAAAAAGAAAGATAAAGGAATAGACGAAGTAAGTCCAGGGAACTTCTGTAATTGGAATGGCACTAACCGTATGTGGGTTTAACCAGCTTCTTTTAAAGAAGAAAGTTCCATGGGAATATGAAATTAACTACTGGTCTCCAGTAACATTTACATCCCTATGAGGGAAGATGACAACGTTAGGTTTTTGCAACTTTTGCAGGGAGGTGTGGGCGTCCTCCTACATATAGCGCCTGGAATTCCCAAATTGGTCGCCCATTTTACTGATCAGACTCAACGTTGCTTTACCTCAGTGATCTAATGAGAACTGGTGTGTTAACGTGATTATGTTGTACACTTCTGTCATTACTAACTAACAGAGTGTTACCACTGTCAACTATGAAGAGAGTCTGTCAAGCATGTATATAAAATTGTAATGACGCATGAAAGCGAAACGTGGTCAAGAAGAAATGATATGAGAACGATGGAGGTGTAATGTAAACTTATGTTGGTTGATTTCAGAGGACGATTAAATCGAGACAGTATAGGAAGATGGGCATTTCTGCATTACACGAACGCTGCCATTGTTAGGGGGTGATAACTTTGACCAGTATAGGAAGATGACACTTCTACTTTATATCGACGGCACCATTGTTAGGGGGCAATAACTCCGGACAGTATAGGAAGAGTGGGCACTTCTGCATTACATAGACAGCGCCATTGTTAGGGGGCGGTAACTCCGGAAAGTATAGCAAGATGGGCACTTCTGCATTACATTGACGATGCCATTGTTAGGGGGCAATAACTTTGGACAGTATAGGAAGATGGGCACTTCTGCATTATACATCAAATAACACGACCAATAAATAGCAAACAAGATTTTTTTTCCAAACACAAAACCATTTGAAAACCCAAAATATTTATTGCATAAAAATGTATCAATATACAATTGTAAACACATTTATTGAAAAGTCTGCATTAAAAAAAATATAATTTTAATAAAACAATTTTTTAATTAAAGCAACGTTAGATTTTCCCCCCTTCCCCAAAACATTTTTGAACTGAAGTAAAATTGGATATTTTTCTGAACAATATAATAATTTCAATTAAACATTTTTTTAATTAAAATAAAATTGTCACAAAATATAGTTTTAATTTTTTTTTTTTGCACCCGTTGAAGGATCAACAATATACTTTAGCTTTAAATTAATAAACAATTTAAATGCAGACAAGCGCCACCTGGGGATAATTAAGTTAAATGCACCCGAAAAAAATGACGCCGTTTGTGTAATGCAGAAGTGCTGGAAGATGTGTGCAGAACAGCAGACATTGTTATTTTAAAAAAAACCTTTTTATTCAATTTTCACTCCAAACAAGGCGCAGTGCTACTTTGAAGTAGGGGGCTACTATCGGGGACATAAGTTGCAGGGGTATTATAAAGGAAGATGAGTGAGAAGATATCTGTTCACATTATACTTAAACTTCTGCATGTCAGTGCAGTTGGAAAAGCAGAATCCCGGAAGCGAGTTCCAAAGTCTAGCAGTTCTGGGGAAGAAACTATTGGAGTAGAAGGCTTTCTTATACCTAGGGATCTCTACTGTGAAGGGGATGGATTTAACTGCTTATCGGGTTTGTCGGGGGTATTCACACTGAGGGGGTACAAGTGCTTGTAGTTCGTCAGAGCATTCACCATTAAAGTACTTGCAGAACAGGCAGAGGGATGCTACATTTCGTCAATGGGACAGAGGTTGAAGCCTAGATGACAGTTCAAAACCTATCAGGTTGGCGACTCTCTTTTGAACCCTGTCAAGAAGTGAGAGACAAGCAGCAGATGCACCAGCCCAAATATGACAACAATACTCTGTACATGGGCGAATGGTAGCCTTATAGAGGTACAGGATACTTTCAGGCATAAGTAGTTTTCTAGCACGGTAGAGAGAGCCCACCTTCTTCGCAGCAGCCTTGGCAATGCTCTCAATGTATCTATTCCAGTTCATGTTCCCTGTAAACATTAGGCCGAGGAGTTTAAAGGAAGTACTTTTGGGTAATGTGTTCTTGGCCATTGCTATTGGTGGTAGAGAAGGTTTCTTGTAATTATTGAAGGAAACTAGCTTAGTCTTGGCAGCATTGAAGGTTACCATTCTTTTTTATCCCCATTCCACTACAGATTATAGGTTTTCCTCTAGTATTTTTGCCATTTTCTTAGATATGTGTTCATTTGTTTTCCCTTCATGTCTGCTATAGAGTGTGGTGTCATCAGTAAATATACCCATCTCAGAAACCATTTTATCAGGGAGGTCATTTATGAATATCAAGAATAATAGAGGTCCCATGCATTTATATCATATTGTTTAGATGTATGACCATCGAGGACAACTTGGATTTTTCTCTTACTTAAGAAGGATTTAATTACATTATGAATTCTTCCAGTGATACCATATGATCTAATTTTCCTTAAAAGACCATCATGCCATGCCCTGTCAAAAGCCTTAGATATATCGAGGGCTACCGCTCTACCCTCCCTTGTTTTGTCCAGTGAACGGTATATATGTTCAGAGATTACAGTTAGGATATCTGCTGTGGAACGGGCTTGTCTAAATCCATATTGATTGTCGGTCAGGAGTTTAGCAGCTGTAAGGTGATGGATTAGAGCTTGATTAATTAAGGACTCAAATATTTTGGTGAAAAGAAGGAGGAGTCTAATGGAACAGTAATTTAATAGGTCAGTTTTTTCGCCAGAATTCTTGTAAACTGGTACCATGGAAGCAGTTTTCCATCAGTCAGAAAAGCAAGATTCGTTAAGGCATTTTTTGTAAAGTTTGGAGAGAACTGGAGCAACCTCAGCAGAGCATTTTTTTAATAGCATAACCGGGATGAGATTGGGTCTACATGCTTTTGAGGTGTCTAGGTTTCTTATGATACCATGTACCTGAGAAGGGGTGATTTTCAAATCATCTAGTGTGGCGTCTCTTTGCAAAAGAAAGTCAGAGAGGGAATGGTGTGCCAGGTCCAATGTGGAGGCAGAGACAAACCGACTGGCAAGCAGGTTAGCCTCCTCGGTTACCATGCAAACAACCTCCTGATTGCTTGATAGTGGAGGAATCGTTGACTGCCCATTATTTACTACACTTTTATAGATTTTCCAAAAATCACGGGTTCCTAATTTCTGTGCTTCGATGTCTTTTCTGGTTGTTTCAGTTTATTCTGGCTTAGCTGTCGCTATTTCCCTCTTACAATTACTTCTAGCTTCTATATACTTCTGTCTGTTTGAAGTGGACTTATGTCGGTTGAATCTGCAGTAAGCATGCTGCCTTTGAGCAATAGCAGCTGCACAAGCAGAGGTAAACCATTGAGGAGAGTGGGGCTTGCTATAGAATTTCCATGTGGGAACATGTGCTTCAATTGCAGTTTTGAACCATTCAGTGGTCGCATTTGCACACTGTTCAGCTAGAAGAGAAAAGATATTTCCCTAAGGGCCATCTCTGATGAGATCCCTGATGGGTTCCCAGTCAGCCTTTTTGTAATACCTCGTTGATTTGAGCAGTGGGTCTTCGCGTTTTGGGTCAAGAATTTAGAGTGATTTCTACCATGATCAGCATTCCTGAGTGGCTGTGGGCATTTGTTGTACAATCATCGGGAACTGTGGTCAGAAATAGATCTAGAAGTGCGCCATGTTGATCTTGCTGGTCTGGGAAACATGTCGGAAATGTAACCGTATGTGATAAGGAATGAGATATAGACAAGCTATGTGTTATGCTACCAGCTGCAGCTATATAAGTAGAGAACCCAAGCCAGTTACTGTGGTGGACATTAAATCACCAAATACATGTACTTGTGCGCTAGTATCGAGGGATAATGCTATATCTATGCTGTCCGAGACTTTGTTTATTAGGGTACAGTCTTGGGTCAAGGGAGAGCGGTAGAGAAAATACAAGTAGCTATATTATGTTGCATGTTTAGTCTGAAGCACATAAAGGTCTGGTTTTCTGATTCTTGTTTAGTTTCTCTAGTCAGGGGAAGGGTGTTACGAATATAGACTCCAAGTTCGTGTATATGTCTGTCTGAGTCCTTACGGCAGAGTGGGAGATAACTAGGCATATTAAAATGGTTAGAGAGAATGGAGGAGTGTAGGTTACTTTCACAGTGCTAAGATATCCAGGATGTTTGCTAGGAGAAATGATTCAACGTCATCTAAGTTAGTTCTACGCCCGCAGATATTCGTAAATGCAAGCCTCAAGGGAAGAGGATGGTTGTTTTTTGTTTTTTGAGTTTGGTCCTGGTTTAAACATAATTTTTGATTGAGCTGTCATTTCATTTTATTTAATTTAAAAGTTTTAGTTAGGGTGAATGAGGGGTGCTGGGCGAGTGGTTGTGCAGACATGCAATACAAGTAGACAATCAGCTGTTTTTGCCTACAGGATTGTGACCTTAGGAAAGTGCACTGGGGATGAGTGTAGGGCCCCTTTCCATGCGCAACATGGCACTACAAACATCCCGATATTATACACTTTTGATGGAGCAGCTGCTCTAAGCGCTACCAAAGAGTTAGGGTTCCTGTACTATCAGTCGGAAACAGCACCCAGGAACTGTCAATCCGGTACCCTCAGCCCGTCATACAAAAGTCAGCCCAGTGCAACTGTACCGGCATATATGGTACTGAAGCACCCCCATAGTGTCCAGTTTAGGGGGATGTGATGTGGTGGGAGCAGGGAAAACGGTGTTCGTTGCCCTAATAAGGAAACAAGGTTAACCACTGGGTGATTCTGTCGAGTCCCTATGATAGCACCTCTATGTCTAATAGGCAAAGAAGGAGTATGAAAGCTGGGCGATAGACAGAGCCTATCTACTCCTTAAGCAGTTCAGGTTTGCCAACTGGTAATTTGTTTGAGTCACTAGCTCTAGGAAGGTTGTCCTCCAGGACTGAAGAGCCCTCCCTCCCCTGGGTTTTGCTTCAGAGATTTCCTTCTCCTAGACTGATGACCTGGGAAGATCTACGGGTCCATCTGCACCGAGAGTGTTTGCCTCATGCCTGGGTCCTAAACCAGGTATTTCCGCGACCCCGCATGGAGAGTTAATGTAAATCGGTTATTTAGTAGGTTATATATCTACTGTTATTTAGTAGGTTATATATCTACTGGAAAGTCACACTCCTTCATTTATGTTCCATTGGAAGAATGTCTGAATTTTTTGATATAGAGAAGCTGAGATCGCAAGATAAGTTGGCAAACGAAAGCCCCCCACCCCTAAAAAAACATGGTAGGAATTGAGTGAGAAACAATATGGTAAGTAAAGACGTTAAACCGAATATAATGATTATGAGTTCTGATAAAATTAGAACAAACATAGCCAATTGCATGGTACCCATTGTACTTATTAAGCCCTATTTGTAATAATCAGTGATGGGACGATCCCAAAATTTTTCCCGATTTCTTTATGATTACTAATTCTGTTTTAAATTCTGATATCGATACAATTAGTGATCTCGATTCTGATTCTTTTAAAAATCATTAAATATTTACCTATACAGCTGTTTTTCTTTAAATTACTGTAAAAATCCATGTAATATAAGATATATATTTTGTGAACATAAAAAGAATACAGTTTTGTGTGTGATCTGTACATTTTAATTTTGGTTGTAGCTTAAAACCAATACATATTTACCATTTTATAGTGAAAAATTGAGTGTCAAACAAAAGCAAACCAAAAAAACAAAAACAAAAAAACAATTAAAATAATCGTTTTTGGCATCGGAAAATAGACATAAATATTTCTGATTCTAATACCTCTCCAAATGTCCGATTTTCTCAATTCCCGATTCTGATTAATCGTCCCAACACTAGTAGTAATATGTGTTTGTTAATATGTATATGCATGTGTACACTTGCAAAGGTGTGTCTGTGCAAGGGCAATATTATTAACTAGAATTATTAACTAGAATAATTAACTAAAATAATTAAAAGAAAAATTGTTTTAAGTTCCTTTTTTTTATTCATCCTTCTATTGTGACCAAACCGATTAACCTGACAAGCAACAAAATCACACCCCTTCATTGTTGATGTCTGTAGATTCCGGAAAGCCTTCTACTTTAATAGCTTCTTTCCTAGAACCGATAGACTTTGGAATGCTTTCTCTCTTTCCTGCTTTCCTGACTATATTAACCTGCAGTAGTTCAAATGTAATGTTAACAAACATCTCGCTGCTCAACTTCCCTAAGTCCTCTCTTAGACGCGATCACAAATAGTAGCCCCTTACGTTCCTAGTGGCATAATGCCTTGTTCTCTCTTTCCCTCTCTCTCTCTCTCTCTCTCTCTTTCTCTCTCTCTCTCTCTCTCTTTCTCTCTCTCTTTCTCTCTCTCTCTCTCTCTCTCTCTCTCTCTCTATATATATATATATATATATATATATATATAGCAAGTTATAAAAATATATATGGCAATTAAGCTACATAGAATATTCTGCATTTCATTCTCGTGAGAATTCGTCAGGCTTATCTATAAGCCTGATAAATTCTCATGAGAATCAAATGTGGAAAGTCTGACGAATTCTCACAAGAATGAAATACGAAATATTCTGTGTAGCTTAATTGCCATATATATTTTCATATCTTACTACCTAGCTCTACCTATGTATATAGCATTGGTGAAGTAAATACTGAAAATTTATGCATAAATATATTAATTTATGTTATTAAATGCAGTAGTCATATATATATATATATATATATATATATATATATATATATATATATATATATATATATACATATATATATATAATTCAAACACAGTAGTGTTTGAATATATGATTAAGTGGCAGTTTTAGTCATTTAGAACTGCTTTAAAGCTTCACCGCTCACTTATTTTTCGACCAAATTTCAAACAATTATTACAATTTATAGATCACCTTCTCAGCTACATTGTGAAAAATATTTTTCAATTTTCGTTCAGTAAAACAAAAGTTATGACGAATTTACTGGTGTTCAAAATTGTAAAAATTCGTAAGGAAGATAAGCTGCTTCCAGATGTGGCAACAATACTACATCCTTGGACGCACTTTGTTCTTATATATGTAGAGAATTGCATCGGCTGTGAGATATCTACTAGAACGGTAGAAGGATCCCTCCATTTTCCCAGCAATGGATTTGATGCATGTGTTCCATCTCAGATCAGGAGTAAAGATCAATCCCAGAAGTTTTTCAAAACATGGAGCTTCCTCAAGCCATTCATTTCAATTGATAGCAGACCGGGATCAGAGCCTTGATGATGGAAAGATAGAAGTTTGGTCTTAGATGCATTAAAATTAACCAGCCACCTCTTTCCCCATTGCACCACGTGCTTAAGATCAGAGGAAAAAGAGTCAGAGAGAATTTGGTCGTTTACGGCCTTTGAAGTGTTGCCATAGATGGTAGTGCCGTCAGCATAAATGTCTATGAATGATCTTAGAATGTGATTTGGAAGATAATTGATGTAGATCAGAAAGACAGTTGGGCCCAGAATGGATTCCTGAGGGACTCCAGCATTAATTCTGTGAGCTTCAGATTTTTGCCCATTAACCACTACTCTTAGGAACCTATCAGAGTGAAATGATTTAATAATTGAAAAGACGTTTCCAGCTATACCATAGCTGGAGATTTTGTGGAGTAGACCTTTATGCCACATCCTATCAAAAGCCTTATACAACAATAAAAATAGTAAATAAAATGTCATCTAAAAATGATTAAAACAAAAACTCAGTTTATATTTGTAGATACACTTCTTTTAACCATACATGTTATAATTTGTTTGTTTTTTATGTATTTACACGTCGCCGCTTATCAAGGCCTAAAACCACTCGAAGATAAAACTTATTGATATAAGAATTGGTGGTACTTATGCAGTTTTGTTATCACGATAAATCTGAACTTTAATGAGCATTTCCGGGCAGATAATGAAAAACACATATATTTAAAAAAAATAACTTACATATTTGGTTCTTTTAATTTTTTCATTTCGTTTTCTTTTCAAAATAAAAGTTTAAAATAACCAGTGATATTTTGATTATTTTCGCCTTAAGAAATTAGTAACTTTTTGGTTATTTGGGTTTTCTGTCTTGAGGCGTTTCTGCATCGGCATATTCCGGTTCTGTCCGTTATCTGCCCGGAAATGTTCGTGAACGTTCGGATTTATCGCGGTAACAAAACTACATGAGTACCGAATTGTTGTATCATTGTTGTATAATTATTCTTCCATCTTTGACAATGACAGATGCCGGTTCATCTGCTTTGGGATAGAACTTACCTCAGAAGAGATTGACGTCATTTTCCTAATTCGCCGTCAGCATATTTGCAGAATGCATGCTTCATAATTTAGAAATACTCAAAGGAAATGAAAGACGACATATTGAAAACGAAAAAGAAATCCACTAATTAATTAGACTTATTAAAATTGCAGAGATGCCATTTTATTGTATCTATTTATTTATTTTTTTTTTTGCCATCGATCACAACTTTGCAAAGCGTGATAATTTGAGTGTATTTATTACTTAGACTTAGGAACTCCTGCGTCCTGCTATGCAATCAAAGTATGTTATCATTTTCAATCTAAAGCCAGGTCCATAGAATATGGCGTTTTCTTTTCTTTTTTTTGTGTGTGTACTTGTATGTGAGGTGTATGTGTGTATATGTGTGTGCGTATGGGAGTGCAAAATCCCGCTTATGCAATTCTTAAAAATTAGATAAAAATTAACTCAAATCTTCCTTCACACAACACACTTCTGCTATTAATAACAAAACTAGGAAAACCAAGTCTCTCTCTCGACTATATATATATATATATATATATATATATATATATATATATATATATATATATAATCGCAGCTCACAAGAGCCATGACAGCTAACAAACCAGAAGTCCAAGTCTCGAGTTTCGCTCTTATTTAGACTCATCAGTTAGACATATTGCAAGAGACTTGTGTTTGAATTCCAACTTTGAATATGTCAAACTGATCCCAAATGAGGACGAAACTCGAGTCTTGACTTCCGGTTTGTTGGCTGTCACGACTCTTGAGAGCTGCGACGTGGTTTGGCTGTGGAAATAATGTGGGAAATATGCTTATTCAATTACATTTCACCTTTTGTTCATACCAATCCATTAATTTATAAAGCTTTATGTACCTACAGAGCATATACAAACAGATGATAAAATTCTATATTCCAAATTTCAAAATGTTGTCTATCCTACTGTTTTTTTTTTTTAGCATATTGAAATATTCAATTATATATAGATATACTAGCGGGGGGTACCCGGCGTTACCTGGCGTTGCCCGGCGTTGCTCTGGTTTGTAGAGGCGTGTGTGGTTGGGGGTGGGGTAAAATGAATACAAAGCGAAGTCATAACCTTGTTTAAATATTATAAAAACAAACAATGCTAACACTATTTCACAAAATCGTGTAAAAAATAAACAACAATTTAAAAAACTGAACGTGATGCAATACGAACGGTCTGGCGGTGCCCGTGTGTTTGAAAAATCCACAAAAAGTTTGTATGGGGGGGTGGGCTCGAACTCGAATCATTGAGGCGAAAGCGCCCCCCCCAAAAAAAAAAACGTGATGAATTAACTAAAAAGTGAATTAGGTCAAATATCAATTCCGCAGTGAAGTTTGTTTTGGTTTAGTTTTAGTAGTCACATCACACTAGAATTCTAAATGAATGTTTTTGTTTTCTCGAATTCTAAATGAATTTATTTGTTTTGATTTTAATTTAAGTGTAATCCAAGTGAATTCACGATATAGTTGCGTTGAGTTGTAAGTACTAATTAATAAAGGTCATAATTAATAAAGGGCATAGTTAGAATCGTTAGAATCGTTAAAACCGGAAGTAAAATCCTGTTTATCTCGCAGATTGCGTCTTACACTAACGAAAAAAGAAAGCAAAAAGAAAACAATAATAGTAATCGCGTTTTTTTTTTTTTTTTTTTTAAATTTTTTATTTCTATTTTATATTATGGAAAAAAAACAATGCATAATTCAGGGGAAAAGATAAAACAAAAAAAACAAAAAAAAACGACATAAGTAACCTAGTACGATTCCAAACCGGTGTGTTTCTGCGTACTGTTCCTTGTGAATGCATCCGCTGCGGTGTAAATGGGGAGAGGGGAAAGGAGGAATTTAACAGAGAGAAAAGATGTTGTAACTTCCACTGAATCTAAGCGATTTTGGCAGTAGACTCTCATCGGAAAAATATACTAATGTACCATTGTCGAGGAACTGTAGAGATAATAAGCCTATAGCAAACTTCAGATAATGTCCTAGAGTCTGTACGTATTACATTTGCATGTACTGTCATGATTTTTAATCCTATTAAGGTCAAAGTTGGAGAGAAAAAAAGAGTTCATTTTATTTATACAGAAGAAGAAGAAGAAGAAGAAGAAGAAGAAGAAGAAGAAGAAGAAGAAGAAGAGAGATAGAGAAGAGGAGAAGATATATATATATATATATATATATATATATTTACCAAAAATTGTTTATATATTAAAATTCGATAATGTTCATTTACCAATATATATATATATATATATATATATATATATATATATATATATATATATATACTAGTAGGGAGATCCGATATTGCCCGGGATTGAGTGAGGATCAACGAATGTTCCACACTTCCAATGCATTTATTGTTATCGAAATCAATAAATCGCCCATGTTATAAATCAAATCAATTGATTGCCTCTTCTAGTTAAGGACCCACCACGGTGCACCGGGAGGAAGTGTCACATCCTTCTCTATAGTGACTTAGTCTGCATACATTGTAGGCTACATAGAGAACCTAGTGTCGATGTTATCAAAATTTGTATATAATGGTTTGAACTAAAGTTTAAAATGCAAAAGTAAAGTATTATGGTTTAATTGTGCTCTAAACAGAAACATTCATTACAAACGCGCCCCTGTCTCATCAATGAACCAACTGTAGATTTGATGAAATTATTTTTACATAATCACTTAAATTAAAGTTTAAAATGCAAAATTCAAGCATTACGGTACAATTGTGCTATAAACAGAAACATATTTCGAACGCGCCTCTGTCTTATCAAAGAACCAACTGTTTATTTTATGAAATTTGTACTTAATTACTTGAATTAACGTTAAACGCACGAAAGTCAAGTATCCTGGTTCAATTGTACTCTAACCATAAACATTTATTTTGAATGCGCCACTTGTCTTATTAAAGAACTTACAGTTGATTTTATAGACCGTAAAACCAGTAATGTCAGTCATATAAAGTCAACAGCAGTTTCTTTGATATGACAAGGGCGCATTCGAAATGAATGTTTCTGTTGAAAGCACAATTAAAGCATGATACTTGACTTTTTCATTTAAAACTTTAATGCAAGCCATTATATATAAAAAATAATTTTATAAAATCAACACGAGGTTCTCTACAGTGCAATGTAAACTACAATATATTGTGAACTTAGTTACTGCGAAGGGCATGTAAGGCTTCCTGCCGGTGCACCACGGTGGGTCCCCAAATAAAGCAGGCAATCAATCAACTTGATTAAAAAATGGGCTATTTCAAGGATTTTAATGACAATAAAAATATAGGAGTGTGAAACATTCGTTGATTCAATCCTGGACAGGAAAGAACTGTAAATGTCGTGTATTCCTTGCTCAAATAATAAATTGTTGTTTTTAAATTTCTATATTTTACTACAAAAAATAAATTTAACGCCTTTACTTTGCTCTATCTTGTATATAAAGCTATTTTATTGGGTTGATACTGTCTTATATGAAAATATTTCTGCTCAACAATATTTTGTAAGACTGTGAACCACAAGATTAATTAATCTGAGATTTAATTCATCGCGTTAAATTGGGACGTGATATATATATTGTCATTAGCGTATTAAGCGAGACTCTTTGTGCAAACAAATCGAGTTTAGGCATTTGGACGATGTCAAAAACATCGTCAATTCACTACCCACACAGTAGCCGTATAGCGTAATGACTTGACTGTCGTTTGGGCGGTCCGGTTTCGATCCTGGCTTGAGATAGTTGCCTGTCTACTCGCACTGATGAGCTGTTATACAGCAAAACAGTACTGTATGTGGATGACTATATATATACATATATATATATATATATATATATATATATATATATATATATATATATATACACACACACACACGCATATATATAAATGTGTGTGTGTGTGTGTGTAAACTCGTGCACCGTCTAATGGTATAAAATGTTCTAATGTATGCGTGTACGTTTTTATCTACGTGACACAGTCTATATGACGTGTGTATATACGTGTGTTCGTCTAATCTAATTGTTCTATCGTTCATTGAATTGGTGTGTGTATTACACTTCTGACAACAGATACAGTTTAACAACGGACATGTAACCGTTATATGTCTGGTAGTGTTCTTAGATATGTTTTGTACAGAAATTCATCTTATAAATATCGAAAATCGAAAACATCCGATTTAAAAAATAGCTTTTCTCTCTTATAAACAAAAAAGGATAATTTTTACAGGGAAATATTTTACCTCACACCGGCAAGGGAGATAATAAAATTTCAGAAAATTATTTATTCTTAAAAAAACAAACAGATTTACTATAATCGGAAGATGTAGCTTAGTGGTAGAGCATTTGATTACAGGCTGAATGATCTCCTGTTCAAACACGGGTTTACTTCACCAGTTTGTTTTAATTTGTTATTAATGAGTTCAATTTACGATAAAAGAAGAAAAGCTATTTAAAATCGCTGGAAATTATTTCTTTGTTTACATATTTTAAAATTAAACATTAGACATTAATCAGAAGTTACTTTTCCAGGGCATTCATCGTCAAGCCCAAATATCAGCTGACGTGATATTGTAAACAAACACAGATGGAATTTGATGAACGACATTATCATTATTATTTATTCATTTTTATTTTTTTAATTTTGCGAATAAGTCCACCAGGCAAATTAGTCCTCGTAATATATAATAATCAATAGAAGATTGATTCCATAATAATACATACGCAATCTTCATAAATTGAAAACATCATGCATAAGCGCATTGTACGACCGGGTATTTATTGTAGTCAGCCATTAATGTTTGCTATTGAAATTGGTATCTAAGCTTCAGCCTCTGTCCCATCGTCGAAACGTTGCATCCCTCTGTCTGTTCTACAAGTATTATAATGGTGAATGCTCTGATGAACTGCAAGCACTTGTGCCCCCACGACGTAAACACCCTTGACAGACCCGACAAGCTGCAAAATCCCACCCCCACACTGTAGAGATCCCTAGATGTAAAAGATCTTTCTACTCCAGTAGTTTCTTCCCCAGAACTGCTAGACTTTGGAATTCCATTCCAGGTCACTGCTTCCCCAACTGTATTGACATGCATAAGTTCAAGTGCAACGTGAACCAACATCTCGCTGCCCAAATCCCTACATAGTACCCCAGTAGATGTTTCCCCTGATAGTAGCCCCCTACACCAAAGTGGCAATGTGCCTTGTTTGGGGTGAAAATGTAATAAAAGATTTTTTTTAAAATACTCCCTTTTTTAGGACTATTTCTTTGTGCAAGGACTCGTGGAGATTAAAGGTTGAATTCTCAATATGGGTGATACTCGGTATATAATTGTAAATTACTTAACAGAATTTCGAACTGAGCACAGGGTCATCGACCTATGGTTAAAAATGTTGATTAACGATCAGTTCTAAGAGATAGTATTCTGAAAGTTGAAAGTTACAACCCTTCTTCCGTGCGATAATAACTAAAAAAATCTTAATTATTATGTTATCAGGTTGACTTAAAAGTTCTTGCGGTTTTTAACATTTAAATTTAGATGAACATATCTCGGCTCAGACAAAATTTATTGATCGAAATAAGTACCATCAAAATCAATCAACTTTTGCCAACTCAAAACAAGTGTATTTATGCCAGTAACGTAAAATGCGTGCGTTCTGATAATGATGAAGCCACTGGAGGCGTATTTGGTATCGCTTAGGTTTTTCAAACATTTCTCATGCAGAAAGTTGTGAAGCTGATTGAAAAAAGTGATAGTTGATAGGTGAGTGGTTTGGAGAGTATGGCAGTTGCGGTAGAGTTTCGTAGCCCAATTCGTTCAACTTCTGCAGGGTAAGTTTAGCAACATGCGGTTGTCGAGAAGAAGTGAGCCTTTTTCTGTTGACTAATGCTGGGTACTGTTGTCGAAGTTTCTGATGCATTTCATGCATTTGTTGACAGTACTTTTTCGCCGTAATGGTTTCGCCTGCATCAAAAAAACTGCAATGGATGAGATCGATCGCAGAACACCAAACAGTTAGCATGACCTCTTTGATGCAACTCTGGACTCGGGAAGTGTCGTGGAGCTTTGTTGGCGTCTAACCACTGAGATGGGTGTCGCCAGTTGTCCTCAAGAACTCACTTTTCATCGCAAATCACAACTTGATCAAGAAACGGGTCGTTCTTGTTGTGTAAAAGAAAGGAAGATGACACTTCATAACAGCATTTCTTATAGTTGTTGTTCAATTCATGAGGCGACTATTTAACAAGTTTTTGTCTTTCCAATTTCTCTCAAGTGGTTGGAAATTGTTGTATACGTTATGTCTAATCCAGAAGCAAGGTCTCGAACGTACGTGGATTTGCTTTGACTAAGGCTCTTAATTGATTGTTGTCAATATCCGATGGCCTATGAATGTGCTCATCATTTTCAAGACTTCCATCGCCGCCATGAAATTTCTTAAACCACCATTGTGCTGTCCGTTCAGTACTGGTTCCTGGGCCCAAATCTTTGTTGATATTGCGAGCTGTTTTAACAGATTTCCAGCTTAGCTTGAATTGAAATAAGAAAATTGTGAAGAATTTCTACATTCTGAAAAGACATTATTGCTTTAAAACGATTGTAATTTAAACGATTAAATAAAGCGAAGAACGTTCTTTAAAATGATATATAAAGTAAAGGTATTATAACGAAAACTTACTTGAAAATACATCATTTGAAATCAAAATTAAAAATCTACAAGAACTTTTTTCTCGACCTTATATGTGGTCATTTCTGAGATGTTGTTAGGGGTTTGACATGGCTGAAGAAGATTCTTAGCCATGTCGAATCCCTAACAGCATATCAGTACAGACAATATGAGAATGACCTCACCTTTTACTGACATGGAATCCCCCTTTCTGAGGCCTTCCGAAGAACAATACACCACCTGAGAACGAGAATAGGGAGATCTAAAGTTGCTATGGCTTATATTACAAAACTGATCCAACCATCTACGAATGTGGAAATGAGAACCATACGATGCGACACTGCCTTTTCTGCCCTCTATTCTCAACCAGTGCAGTTTGAAAGACCTTGCAGAATACGACAATAATGTAAAGGACTGCGTAGAAAAGTGTGAAACTGTTGTATAGCCACATGCTTCAAAGACATGTAAAAAAAGAAGAAAATGGCTGAAACAATGAAAACAATCTACCGTATGGATTAAATAAAACTTTCAGTTCAAAATTTTGTATAGATTCCAGACTTTGAAAAAAAATAAATGCACCTGAAGAAAGTCGAAGGTTACATCGGCCAAACTGTTGTATAAATAATACATAAGGTGAGAAAAGTAATACTAATAATCAAAATAATACGAATTATCAATCCTAATCTAAAAAATGAATAAACTTAATTTATTCGGCTAATACGAAATACTCAGATAATCTTTTATACCATATATACTTATGTATAAGTCGAATTTATGGGAGACGATTTTAAGGTTATTTTTTGGAGGACACAGGAAATTTTTTTGGAAATGTTGTTAAAGAGCGACTTGGCGCTCGATCTTAACATAGAAAACGCCATTTTGTTTGTGCACTCGGTATATACCGGTAATCCAAGTAATTAATCGCATTCCTTCCGAACTTCACTGCAGTGTGTTTGCCAGCATGTAAGCACATGTGGGGTTTTTCAGTGGGAGGCTTAATAATAATTAGAATAGCTCTCGCAATGTTCACTCTCTAGACGTGGCTATAGGCCTAAGTTCGATATGATGTATTCGGTCATGATATGACGGTTTTTTTAGTAGGTTAGGAAATGTAGTGTTTACGATATGTCGTTCTCTCCCAAGTTTACTATTAAAAATCCTATAAACGACAATATTAACTATTTATTAACAGTTTAATGACAACTATTTGATGAAACCATTTAATGGCACTTAACGCATGCGTTCACATTATTACGGTATATTACGGCCCGTGCAATGTATGTGTTTATGCTATTATGGTGGCATAAATTATGTCTAAAAACAGTAACTGCGCCTGGAATCTACAGCATGTCATTTGCATTCGTTGCATGTAAGTGTGCAGCAGGTTGATTCTAGATATGAAAATCGAATAGACCACACTTGCGTAAATGCACGTATTATCAGTTTATGATATGTCTTACAATTAAAAAAAAAACACCATAAAAGGAAATTATCTGTGCAGGAAAGAGGCATGAAATGAACCATTTAACTGATTTAGAATCTAAAGTCGACTCATACACAGGTAATAATTAAAATGATACAATTTTTGGTCTTAAAATGCACATCGACTTATACACAAGACGGACTTATACAGAAGTATACACGGTAATCTAAAGCAAATAAAATTATTTTAACGACGATCTTTCTACGCAGTTAAAAAAAAACAATATTCGAGAAATATTTACGAGGTGTTAGAATTTCATTTGCAAAAAATAAATTCTTTTGGAATAATATTGTTTTGAGGAGTTAATTTTCATCTTTATATAAAGATTTATTATTATAAAGTTAGGTAGGTACATGTCTAACTATCTCTCATTCTCTTTCTCTCTCTCTCTCTCTCTCTCTCTATCTATCTATCTATATATATATATATATATATATATATATATATATATATATAAAGTTGAACGTGTGGGTGTATGTGTCTGTACACGCATAGGTTCCTATATGGTTTACTATTATACTAAATGACCACATACAATGATAAAAGAGGTATCAAGGAGCAAAAAATGGCTATGTAACATTTTGAGTAGAAGTAGTTTATTAAAATTGTGGGGTCTGTGTACGCGCCGGATCCCAAAAAATTGCAAATAAAAAACTAAAAAAAATAACTTTTACAAGGGTTTTTATATAGATGCGTATAAAAATGCTTTAATAAGTATGTTTCAGCTTGACAGGGACAGTATAATAAAATTGTAGAGGTCTCCATTCGCGCCTGATCTCCATAGAATAGAAACATGCCAAAAACTTTAACAAACATTTTTGATATCTATTCGCGTAAGTATACTTTAATAAGTATTTTTCAGTTTGAAGAAATAGGGTCTAATAAAATTATGGGGATCTGCGTTCGCACCTGACCTAAATAGAATGAAAATATGTCACAAAGTTTAATTAGTTTTTTTTAATATAGATCCATATAAGAATATTGTGATAAGCGTGTTTCAGTTTGAACAGGTGTGGTATAATAAAATGATGGGGTCTACCTGTTTTTCATAGAATGTTTTTAAATTTTTTTATTAAAATATAGTTTAAGAAAAATAAGTTATTTGTGAGTAATGTCGAAACCAATATAGGTCATCGAAATAGGATTTGACTAATATTAAAATAATTTATAATGATAAAATGGAAGGGTTAAACTATTTGATATTATTTTCTGTCCGTGCGTCCTTGCCTCCTTTAAGTAACTGATTTTTTTTAAATATCAAACTTACTTAAAGGTGTTTAGTTTAAGTCTTCCATTTTTTTTTAATCATAGATTATTAAACTATTGGTCAAATCTTATTACAGTCACCTAAATTCGTTTCAACAATACTCGCAAACAAATTATTTTACTTAAACTATATTTTAGGGGGGAAAAAAGGTATTTATATTTTAAATGGCGATTCGTTTATTATCTATCTATATAAATAAAAGAATTTAATAATGAGGTAGATAGAGTATGCCAAAGTAAAACACAGGGTCGATTTTATGAAGTATAAATGAAGATTGTGAGGGACCAGAATTACCTCAGTCGAAAAAAATTTGTTCTCCTCTGACTGACAAGGAAAGAGCAGACACTGAATTTTTAATTACTCGTTCGAAACTAAAATTCTTTTTTCCATGATAGATACTACCCTTGGGATTATTGATTCACAAATAAAACACATTTTATTTACAAATATTTTTTAAGGATTTCTTAAAAATTCCAAACACAAAGAAATGGAATTTCTTTACTGAACACATATACTTTATAGTTTAATATGATCGAATTAGAAATTATTTTTTAACTAAAAATAATTTTAAGATAGAAAAAAAATTGCTTGTAGTCCTTTCATCATATCTCACTTGGCCTCAAATCAGTTTGGAAATACCATAAAACATGTTCATGTATGGATTTTTATGCTTACCATTTTATGATCAGAGATAATTCCTTCAATCATCTTCATAGAAGCCAAAATTTCTTCGATCAGTTTGCAGTTGATAAGTTTGCAAAAATTGGAGCAGAAAGACTTTTACGTATCAAAACTCATTAAAACAAGCTAAGAGTAGATTCCTGCATACATCTCAAAGATCATATAAATAACTATATTGGTCAGATATGCATATTACCTTCTAGTTTAACAGGTAGTTAACGATATATGCATGAAAGGACCCAAGATGCAATGACTTATGTTAGAAATTATGGAAAACCACACGTGTTTGTCACATTCACTTCTAATCCAAAATGGAATTAAATTCAAGATGAACTTCTCCCTGGGCAAACATACATCAACTGACAAGATCTGTTGGCCAGAGTGTTTCGCTTGAAAATAATCAAAGTGATGAATCTGTTGAACAAATCATAAATCTTTGGCCGACTACGATGCTACATGTACACAATTGAGTGGCAAAAGAGGCTTCCCTCATGCGCATATATTATTGTGTCTTACCAGAAAAATCAACTCCAATTAAATTGATTCCATTATATCAGCTGAGTTACCTGATATACAAACTAATCCAACCTTATTTGAAATAGTAAAGAGTCACGTGGTGCATGGGACTTGTGGTAATATCTATAGAAATTCACCTTGCATGGTTGATGGTCAATGTACAAAAAGATATCCAAAAAACTATCTACTTGAAACTCAGTTTAGTGAAGATGGTTATCCTTCATATAGGAGAAGATCGCCTGAAGATGGTAGCTTTAAAACTATGGTTGGCAGGCATGAAGTTTACAATAGGCGGATTGTACCTTACTCTCCTTTACTTTCAAAGACATGCAATGCTCGCAGAAATTATGAATTTTGCAATTCTGTTAAATCTTCAAATATGTTTGCAAATACATAAATACGGGATCTGATGCAGCCATGTTTTCCTTACAAAAAACTGTTATTGCTGAAGTTACTCGATATGAACTTGGTATATCGGCACTAAGGAAGCATTTTTGCGTATTTTGGGGTTTCAATCCTCCAATCAAACAGCTTGCAGTTTATGTTGAAAAGTGTCAGAGGGCTTATTTCACAAACAAAAATGCTGGCCAAGTTGCCCTAAACCAAAAAATACAACTCTTACTGCATTTCTTAAATTGTGTGAACAAGATAATTTTGCAAAAAAACTCTTATTTATAATCAGGTTCCATCTTATTACATCTAGAGCAACAACACATGCAGATGAGAAAACGAGGAGCTAATGTTGGGGTCATCCAGGTGTAAAATTTGACACTACAATTAGAAGAGTTTGCTCTGTTCACCCACGTCACCATGAATGTTTCTTTTTTGAGACTCCTTCATCATGAAATAAGAGGACCGACTTCGTTTTCATTTCTAAAGTATTGATGAACAAACTGTTATCAAATATTTTATTGTTTTACATGGTTTTAAATTCTCTTTGCAATCAAAAAATTGAAATGGGTCAATGGATGCGGATAATAGAATCTCTGTTTTTTCTATTTTTCTAAAAACATGTATTTTGTTGGTCACTCTTAGACAACAAAGTTGATATAAAAAATATATATTTCTGCAAAATTTTATCTTTTTGTTTTAACATATTTTGCTTTGGTTTCGATACCTCAAAATTTGAAGTTATTTCTTTATATGCCCCCCCCCATTTACATAACCTTTCATACTATCATCCATCAGTCTATCTTTTCAAGGCTCTTTTTGAACCCCGTCAACGACGAGTGCTTCTCCTAGTACACACACACACACACACACACACACACACACACACACACACACACACACACATGCATATATATATATATAAAAAAAATTTTATCATTCAATAAATTTTAAAATTTATGACGTGAAATGGTTAAATTTCAAATCCAAAAATTTTTATTATTCTATGTAAGACAAAGAATACATTTGAAATATATCTCCTTATGCTATAGGATTTCGATGTCTACCATCTCTTCAAAGGAGAAAATATTAGCATTATAAACCATTATAATTATTTGCTAATATTTTCTCCTCTGAAGAGATGGTAGACATCGAAATCCTATAGGATAAGTAGATAGAATATTTCAAATGTATTCTTTGTCTTACATAGAATAATAAAAATCTTTTGATTTGAAATTTAAACATTTCACGTCATAAATTTTTAAATTCATTGAATGACTAAAATTTGATTTATTTGCTCTATCCTGTATATCGAGCAATGTTTATTTAGATAGGACAGTACTTATAGAGTATTACTGCCAATAGTATTTTGTAAGACCTATAATTACAGGTTTCCATACCAATTGATTGTTAGATAATTTTATTCTAGAGAATATATATATATATATATATATATATATATATATATATAAATGACGATATGAGCCATATAGTAACATGTACAGATTTTTTCATTTATTCAATACATCAGATGAGGTGCAGGGTAAGTGAAAACGCATGTCAAGTCATGGTATTTTGAAGCCCAAAGCTTCCATCAGAAGCGCTTGTGGCAGCAACAATTATGGTACTTCTATTAATATTTTTGATTTTGATATAAAAAATTATCCGAAAAATCGAAACAAAAAAAAAGAATCATGAAGAAAATTGTTTCCGTTGCATTTAATAATGTTTGCTTGAATGAAAAAATGCTGCGTAAATATACCAATTTCATATATAGTAAGATGATTGTATAACGAATGCCGACAACCCACTTGAAAATGCTGATCATGCAGTGATAATGGTTGAAATCGCCCTAAACTCTAGAGCCAAAACTGAAGAGCCAGTGCTCAAAACAACGAGATATTATAAAAAGGCTGACTGGGAAGCCATCAGAGATCTTATCAGAGATGCCCCATGGGAAAATATATTTTCTCTTCCTGCTGAACAGTGCGCAAATGAGACCACTGAATGGTTCAAAACTGCAATTGAAGTACATCTTCCCATGCAGAAATTTTATAGCAAGCCCCACTCTCCCCAATGGTTTACTCCGACTTGCACAACTGCCATTGCTCAAAGGCAGAATACATACCGCAGATTTAACCGACATAAGTCCAGTTCAAACAGATAGAAGTATATAGAAGCTAGAAGTAACGTTAAGAAAGAAATAACGACAGCTAAGAGATAATTTACTGAAACCACTATAAGACGCATCGAAGCACAGAAATTAGGAACTCGTGACTTCTGGAAAATCTACAACAGTGTAATAAATAATGAGCAATCAACAATTCCTCCACTAACCAACAATCACGGGGTTGTTTGCTCAGCAACCGAGAAGGCTAGCATGCTTGCCAGTTGGTTTGCCTCAAACTCCACACTGGACCCTCTCAACCACCCCCTACCTAACTTTCCTATGCGGACAGACGCCACGCTAGACGATCTGAAAATTACCCCTGTTCAGGTGCATGCTATCATAAAAAACCTTGACACTTCAAAAGCATGTGGACCCAATCTCATCCCAGCTGTGCTATTAAAAATGTGCTCAGCCAAAGTAGCTCCAGTTCTCTCCAAATTCTACAACAAATGCCTAAATGAATCATGCTTTCCGGGCTGTTGGAAAACTGCTTCTTTGGTACCA
The DNA here is from genome assembly GCF_053919585.1 of Euprymna scolopes. Taxonomy (NCBI): domain Eukaryota; kingdom Metazoa; phylum Mollusca; class Cephalopoda; order Sepiida; family Sepiolidae; genus Euprymna; species Euprymna scolopes. The sequence goes on from NC_136491.1 coordinate 123,971,525, forward strand.
GTATTCAAGAATTCTGGCGAAAGAACTGACCCATTAAATTATCGCTCCATTAGCCTACTCCCACTTTTTGCCAAAATATTTGAGACCTTAATTAACGATGCTCTAGTCCATCACCTTACAGATGCTAAGCTTCTGATTGACCAACAATATGGATTTAGACAAGCCTGTTCCACAGCAGAGATCCTAACTGTAATTTCTGAACGTATATACCACTCACTGGACAAAGCCAGGGACGGCAGAGCGGTAGCTCTAGATATATCTAAGGCTTTTGACAGGGTATGGCATGAGGGTCTCCTCAGGAAAATTAGATCATACGGTATCACTGGTAGAATACTAAACATAATTAAATCCTTCTTAGATAAGAGAAAAATCCAGGTTGTCCTCGACGGTTGTACATCTAAACAATATGATATAAATGTGGGAGTGCCCCAAGGGTCTATCCTTGGACCTCTGTTGTTCCTAATATTCATAAATGACCTCCCCGACAAAATTGCGTCTGAGATGGGTATATATGCTGATGACACCACACTCTATAACAGGCATGACAGGAAAACAAATGAACATATATCTAAAGAAATGGCAGAAACACTACAGGATGACTTCCAATCTGTAGTGGAATGGGGACAAAAATGGATGTTCACGTTCAATGCCGCCAAGACTAAACTAGTTTCCTTCAATAATTACAAGAAACCTTCTCTACCACCAATAGCAATGGCCAACGACTCTTTATCTGAGAGTACATCTTTCAAACTGCTTGGCCTAACGTTCATAAGAAACATGAGTTGGAACAATTACATTGAAAGCATTGCCATGGCCGCTGCAAAGAAGGTGAGTTCTCTCTATTGTGCTAGAAAACTACTAACACCCGAAAGTATCCTGTACATCTATAAGGCCACCATTCGCCCAGGTATGGAGTATTGTTGTCATATTTGGGCTGTGTATCTGCTACTAGTCTCTCGCTCCTAGACAAGGTTCGAAAGAGAGTCGCCAATCTGATAGGCCCTGAACTGGCATCTAAGCTTCAGCCTCTGTCCCATCGACGAAATGTTGCATCCCTCTGTCTGTTCTACAAGTATTGTAAATGAGAATGCTCTGACGAACTGCGAGCACTTGTGCCCCCACGACATTAACACCCTCGACAAACCCGACAGGCAGCTAAATCTCACCCCCACACAGTAGAGATCCCTAGATGTAAAAGATCTTTCTACTCCAGTAGTTTCTTCCCCAGAACCGCTAGACTTTGGAATTCCATTCCAGGTCCCTGCTTCCCCAACAGATCTGAGGTGCAGAAGTTCAAGTGTAACGTGAACAGACATCTTGCTGCCCAAATCCCTACATAGTGCCCCAGTAGATGTTATCCCTGATAGTAGCCCCCTAATCCAAAGTGGCAATGTTCCTTGTTTGGGGTGAAAATGTAATAAAAATTTTTATATATATATATATATATATATATATATATATATATATATATATATATATATATATTTATCATAAAGATTAATAATTATAAATTTGTGTTTTCAATCGATATTTATTCAATAAGGGACTAGTTTTCCTACCTAGCAAAAAGGGGCGAGTTTTCCGGGTACGAGTTTTCCTAAATTAGTATATATGTATGTATATATATATATGTTAATATATATATATACATGTCAGGTCATATCATATGCTACTGGTACCATGTAACCCAGTACTACCTGCCTCATGGTCGGGTTACCGGCGACTATCCTGGTTCCCCCACCAGACTTGTTTGGTGAGGAGGGCGGCTAGTCTCCCTGAAGGATTAAAAACAAGACCTTCCAAAGGGCGAATGAATCCTTTTTGGAGTCAATGGCCAACTAGCACCGTGTATATTTGTGTGTGTGTAAATTTGTGTTGGGGTCGAGAAGGCTCCCGTAAGCCATGGTGAAGGCAACGTTTCTAGGAGAAGCAAATCTCTGATTTAAAAAACCATAAAGCGGGAGACCAGTACCCACATTAACCTGTGTCTGCAGTTTAACTTGTTGTTGGTTATCTTGCTCTTGCTTGTTGTTGGATCTCAACATTTTGAACCGAGAGAGAGACTTAGCTGTCGTACAAAGCTAAGACTTTGTAACATCATCTGTGTATAGATACTCCCTCAGGCATTTGTCTAGTAAAATGGTCCTGTGGCGATGGAAGTCATTTTTGGGCTCGTGGGAGGGAGTGGCACTCGTCTGACACGATGTTGTAATCATCATATATATATATGTACATAAAAGTGAACGTGTTTGGGTATAAACAATTGAAATTTTAGATATAGGTTCCTTGGACATGGATCTGACTTAATAACTTGATTTGAGCCCCAAACAATAAATTTTAAGGGGTCAAAATGGGGGTCAAATTTTTTAAAAATTTGACCTCTGCGGTCTCTATCAAATTACTCAGACAATTTCTGGTCTAAACATTTGAAATTTTACATAAAGGGTATTCATAGATAGGGCAAGCTTTTTAATCGGTTTGGGTCGAAAATTTGAGCTACCAATATATAAATGTATGTATGTATGTTTGCATGTTCGCCTGAAACTTTTGACAGAGGCAACGGATTTTCACAAGATTAGTATCGTTTTTAAGCTCGACCCTTCAGACGAAAAATACAGAAAAATTTGCTAAAACATTAATTTCTTCACCCTCAATTGGGCACTTTTCTACTGGGTGGAGTCGCTTTTTTCACCGATATTTTCGAATATCATCCCCTCTTTTCGTTGACTAGCCTTAATTTAAACCTACGTCACTTCCGGTTTGGCAGTGGTCGTAACAGCAAAGACATCACATTTTTCCCCCGTTTTTTTCCTCCTTCGCGGTACGGGTTCGAGCCCGCCTTTCTACTACCACTTTTTTTTTTTTGCTCAACATACACCTGCAAACACCCAGGCAATGCGAGCTGAAATGCTAGTTATATAGAAAGGCATTATTGTACATATGCACACTTTTTAATATATACATATGCACATAAAGTTATGAACAGTATATACGGCCCGAGCAAAGTCGGGCTGAACTGCTAGTCTATTATATATATAAAAGTGAACGAGTCTGTGTGTGTGTGTGTATCTGTCTCTGCGTGTGTGTCTGTGTGTCTGTGTACATTTTCCTACGCAATAACACTGTAAATTTTAAGTCTACAGACTCGAAATTTCACATGCAGAGTACTGAGATTTGGGAAAATCTTTGTAATCTGTTTTCGGTCAGAAATTTCGCTGTTAAGTGGTCAAAGTTCAACGATTTAACCTTTGAGAATTCTACCAAACACCTCCGCCAATTTTGGGTCTAAGCACTCGAAATTTTAGGTATAGGTTCCTTGGGCATGGATCTAACTTAATAAACTTAAAAGAATTGAGCCCAAAACAATAGATTTTAACGGGTCATAATAGGGTCAAAGTTAAAAAATTGACTTTCTTTTTTTTTTTTTTTTTTTTTTTGTTTTGCTCAACATACACCTCCAAACCTCCGGGCAGCGCCGGGCTGAAATGCTAGTATATCTGCAAAAGTGAAAATGTGTGTGTGTGTGTGTGTGTGTTTGTACACTTCCTTACCAAATAACTCTGTCAATTTTCAGTCTAAAGACTCGAAATTTGACATAAGTGTATTGAGATTTGGGGAAATCTTTTTAATCCGTTTTCGGACAGAATTTCGCTGTTAAGGGGTCAAAGTTCAACGATTTGACCTTTGGGAACTCTACCAAACTTCCCTGTCAATTTTGGGTATAAACAATTGAAATTTTAGATGTACGGTAATTGGACATGGATTTAACTTTATAATTTGATTTGAACCCAAAACAATAAATGCTAAGGGGTCATAATTGGGGTCAAAGTTTAAAAAATTTTGACCTTTGCCATCTCTACCAAATTACTCAGCCAATTTTTTGGGCCTAAACATTTGAAATTTTACATAAAGGGTATTCAGACATGTAGTAAGCTTTTTAATCAGTTTTTGGGCGAAAATTTGGCTGACAACAGGTCAAAGTTTACAGAGTTGACCTTTGCAGACTCTACCAAACTCCTCTGCCAATTCTGGGTCCAAACACTTGAAATTTTAGATGTAGGTTATCTGGACATGAGTCCAACTTTTTAATATATATATATATATATATATATATATATATATATATATATATATATATATATATATGCTCGTACAGTTATGAACAGTACATAGGGCCCGAACAAAGCTGGGCTGAACTGCTAGTATATATATATATATATATATATATATATATATATATATACGAGCAAACAGTTAATAAAGCATGTTAAAAAACACTTTGAAATGAGGTAAAAACATATTTAATCTGAAAAGGAAACACTAGATAAGTGGATAGTCCTTAATCCGCAGAGTTTCAAAGAAATACTTTCCTTCTCATCAGAGGGTAGGAATTAGAAAAATGCGGGATCGGATTTTGCATGCAAAAGTATTTGATGAAACAACAAATAAGTTAAAGATCTTACTTAATAACAAAAAAGTGAAGCAGAGGGAATATGGCGAAGAAAAAGGTGATTACACGTGAATGGATAGTCTGGTGGAAGATAAATAATCCAGTGTAAATTTTTATTTAATATATATATATATATATATATATATATATATATATATATATATATATATATATATATATATATATATATATAATATAAAGCTGAACGTCTCTCTGTGTGTCTGGTCACGAATAGGCTCCTATATGGTTGACTATTATAGAAAACTGATCACATATAATGATAGAAGATGTATCGAGACACAGGAATGGGTATGTTTGATCTGGCGTAATGATGATTCATTAAAATTGTGGGGTCTGCGTACGCGCCTGGTCAACAAAGTATGGAAATAAAAAATTTAAAAATTAAAAAAAAAAACGTTTACAAGTGTTTTTGATATAGATGTACATAATAATACTTTGATAAGTATGTTTTAACTTAAATAGGAATGGTATAATATAATTGTGGGGTTTGCATTCGCGCCTGGCCTCCATAGAATGAAGATAGGCATAAACGTTAATAAAGACCTTTCATATCTATCTGCGTAAGTATACTTTGATAATTATGTTTCAGTCTGAAGAGATATGGTATATTAAAATTATGGGGTGTTCGTTCGCGCCTGACCTCTAAAGAATGGAAATATGTCACAAAGTTTAACAAGGTTTTTTAATATAGATCCACAGAATATTGTGATAAGTGTTTCAGTGTGAACAGTTATGGTATAATAAATTATGGGGTTTATCTATTTTATTTTTACTTTCATCATATTTTGCTTCGGTTTTGATACCCCCAAATTCGAAACTATCTCTTTACAACCCTTCCTTTTCATAACCTATCATACTTTAATAAATTAGAGTCCATTTTCTGTAGGCTGTTTTTGAACCCCAGTCAACGACGGGTACTTTTGCTAGTATGTATATATATATATATATATATATATATATATATATATATATATATATATATATATATATATATATATATGGTTTTTACATTTTACATTTTATTAGATTCTCAATTATTCGTTTATATCATGACTATGTAATTCATTCTTCATTCAATAGTTTGATTTCTTTTGCTCTTCATTGAGGCATTCTGAACGATTTTTGCGATGATAAAGCAATTAATTAAACTGATGACACAACAATACTATTTGCTAATTACGTTAACCTTCTGAACCTTCTGAATAGCGATTCAAGAAATTGTCACACAACCATTATTGGTCGTGTTTGCGTCGGTTCAGTTTTAAAAAAAATAATGGAAACTTATTTTTTTTAGCCCTTTTTTTAAATACTGTTTATTCTTATCTTTCTTTTAGATTTTTTTAGAGGGAAGTAGGAGCTTAGTTCACCCACCACCCCCTGAATTTTCAATTTCCGCGTTAATTCTTTCCCCCGATCAATAACTTTGTTGTAATTCTATAGATGAACGAATATACAATATAACTAGAAATGAAGAGTAAAAATAAATAAATAAATAAAATAAAATAAATAAATAAATAAATAAAAATAAACAAATAAAATAAAGTAAAAAAAAAATCTATGGAAGCACTTTTATTCCATTCGCCAAATAACAACAAACAATCCATATGCCTGTGAATCCGACAAAAGATACGCATGTCTGATCAAAACACAATTTGGCACCAGCACAAAAGAGACTTAGAAATTTTTTTGCGTCGATTCATTTCTGTTAAGAGCAGCGTTCTAAATTGTCTTATTGTTCTCCCATTAATATTTTACTTATTTTTTGCCGTATCGATCCTGATTTGCTATTTAGAAGAGTGTAAACGATGCACGTCTTTCTTTTTATATTTGCTTTATCTTTTTTTTTTAAAGGAAACGAATTATAATATTATGTGTACACTTGTTAAGACTAACGAACTCTTCTAATTCCTAAGGATTGTTCAAAATTATTATAGCGTATCTGATCAAATGGTATTCATACTGATTCTATAATTATAAACGATACATAATATATGGCATAATCACGACACACCGGTTCTCGTTAGTTTTTTTTTTTTTCAAGGGTATCACCACTTATTAAGGCCCAAAAGCCACGCGGGGATAAGGGTTAATGAATGTAAGGTTATAGTGTAGTAATGGTAACTGGTCTAAGCTGTATACAATTTGATTATTTAAGGGAACGGTTCAATAAGAACTAGCTTGCATTAAACTTGAAGGCTATCATGCTGTAGTCGGCCGGGAAGCAAACTAATGAAACAGCGTTTGCACGAGGGCAGTTCTAGAAAAGAAGCTATGTTCGTGGAATCTGCGTTTAGATTTAGGCACAGATAGAGAGTGAGAAAAATTAATAGTGGTTGCAGGTAGTCGAGTGTTTTTCGTAAAGGTTTGGCAAGGAGGCAATAAATTGGAGCTCAGACGAGTATAATTTCCCACACATTTTATCTGTGCCTAAACCTAAACGTGGATTCCATGAACAAAGCTTCTTCCTTAGAACAACTGCACGTCTGTGGAACTCTCTTCCGTTTGCCTGCTTTACAGCTGACTACAATACGGTCGTCTTCAAGTCCAACGTAAACAAATTCTTGATGAGACGCCTCCTCAAGTAATTCAATTTACTAAATTTCCACTACTAACGATTACTACGATATTGTCCTATTTACTCTCATACATTCATTAACCCTAATCCTCGAGTGACCTTCGGGACTTGATAAATGGTGACTTCTTTTGTAAAAAAAAAAAATCACTTATTTTAAATTGGAAAAATTAATTCAAGAATCACGCACCGTAACGTTGACAAAGCTTCTTAAGTGTTTCCTGAACCTGATTTATTTTTGATTAACATTTTCAATTCTGATTTTTATCTTATTGATTATTCTATTAGCAACGATATGATATATTAATTGATCCACTTGATTTTAGTTGCTACGGTTCCCATTCGATCGACGGTGTTGAATTTTATTGAATAAACTATGTGAATATTCAATTACTAGCAAAGATATCTGCACTTCGCGCATGGCTTTGCTGTGCGCTCGGGTATAAATTTCTACATTAGTGTAAGCGTTGAACTGCTGAAGAAGGACCCTGTTGTAGTGATCAATCGATTGGTTTGTGATTTCTTAGTAAACATACCGACAATTTTTCATCATTCTTATTGTACTAATCTGGCCTCCATCTTCTGGTTTCCTTCGCTTGTACTTGGGATAAGAGTCTTGGCCTTGCTGGGTACACTGAAATAATGTTTTAGGGCACTTTTGGGGGCATTTGTTGTCGATCATACATGGGAAACTTGGATTTAATGGACCACAAGTTTCGTACATTATATGTAACATCACTTTTTTGTGTGAAGGGTAGGGTCTTCCTCTTTGTTGGGGATCTGGAGATATGCAGAGATCCATTTGTCCTGATTGAACTTTGTCGTCTGGGGCCTGCCAGGTGAGAATGTGTGCATGCAGACAGTCCTCTCTTTTAATATTCAATGCTGCACAGGAAAGCACAACCAAATCCTCCTTTTTTAATAAATTCCATTAGTTTTATTAACGTTTGTCTTAAGACCCTGGCAACGCTATCTGGACGATCCTGAGGTTCTTGTCCTTGAGGCAAATTTTCTGTAATTTCCATTCACTTTCGATTTGTCATGAAAGTGATGAAGAGATCGGCTTGGCTCATTCGCTGAACACAAGCCATGGCATCACTTTGGCGCCCAAACATGTATCGAGGGTCTCTTGTGTAAACTGCCAGAAGGACCACTCGTTGACCAATATTTTCTAGATTCCCATCCTCCCTAACAATTGAACACCTCAAGTTGCCATAATTGTCAGTTCTCAAGGTTTGTCACTCCCACCTCAGGAACTGTAAACGTTCTGTTTAAATCTTGCAGTACGCATCCACCAACCATTGTTGAAACAGCCTTTGGTACCGGAGAAAATGATTTCCAGGCCGAGTCATCAAATGGTAGGAATAAAACTGCTGTTGGGTAACTTTTCGCCTATTGGATGCCTTTATGTAGATGTTGTAAGATGGAGAACCATGGGGATGCATTAACGGGTAAATTAAACTATCGAAGAGAGGATGTAGTTCGGAGATCTTTTTCAATGAATTATTTTTAAAACACAAGACAATATTTCAGTTTGCTCTCGGTTCGTTCTCCATTAATATCCCAATCTCATACGTTGTTGTTGGAGCATTGTATCACAGTGGGTTCTCTCCTTGCGACCTTTGGTCTCCCCTTATCATAATTTTGTGTCTTTCCAAGTTTTCTTCTTCAATCCTCCTCTTTGCTTGTTTTTTTTTTTTTTTCAGTTAACAAATTAGTCTGTTGTTGTCATGTAAAATGTCGGAGAATGTCTTGATGAGTCTACTGTCACGTCCCCGACTATGTAGTTCCTCTTCCAGACTATCCTGGAAATAGATTTGAATAAACTTTGCCACTCCATCTTCAGGTAGAAAAAAACTCCCAATTTTCTGGCAAACCTGGCCTCGAATTCTAAAAGAAGGATGCAACCCATGTACCACCGCATTTTCGTGACCAAATGAAGTCATTGCAAAACAGTTGTTGCAATTGTGTAGATTTTGCAGGAACTTTTAGAGACGGGACCTTTGCCTGAGAACATTTCTTGCAGCAACTGAGGCAATAATCAAAAGCTATCAAGCACAACTTTGCCACCACCACCACCACCACCACCACCACAACAACAACAACAACAACAACAACAACAACAACAGCAACAACAACAACTACAAGGGGTCTATCCTTTAAATTTCACAGCTGAGCAATGCTGACATACTTTGTCCATTTTTCCTATGTTAACTGTAGTGAGAGAGCCATTTTTGTTGTAGAGGAATGCTTTTCTATTACAGTTTTCTATTCCTTGTTGTCTCAAAGCAGTCACTAATGGGGCTATGACAACAGAATATTCTTACCATTGTTTTGACTTTCGAGTATATATCCGACACAGTTAGACACAGTTAATCAACCGAGAACCACATTACGCTATATATAAATATATAAGATATCAACGGATACACAGTCGAGAGTCAAAATAATGAAAAGAATATGCTGTTGTCCTAGCCCTAGTCATTACTTCTGTCTCTTGTTCTGTCATTTGCTGGGGTAAAGTCATACTCGCTCTTCTTGCAGCCTTTGAAATAGGCGAAAGATTTGTTCGGTTTCTGATTCATTCTCTCGTTTTTTAACTTCTCTCACCTCGTTTATGTTTTCTTTTTGTTTTCTCATCTGTTTCATTTACTCTTTGTCTTGCTTCTCTCTATTGATCTTTTTTTTGTTTCCTCGTTCGTTTCATTTGCTCGTCGTATTGCTTCCCTTTCTTGACCATCTTCATCCCTTTCTTGAATTTCTTCTTGTGGTGAATTTAACTGCCTTGCAGCGTGTCTAGTTCTGTCAACTTAACGTTGAATCCAACGTGTCTTGTTCTGTCAACTTAACGTTGAATCTTTCTAAATTTGTTAATCTTGCTCTTCTTTCTTTTTTACCAATTCTGTATACAGACGTCTTTCTCTATGTGAAGCGTTTTCCATTAGAATGAAGTGCATAAACTCTTTGTCTATTAGCTTTTAATCTTGCCAAATTTTCTTCATCAGTTACGTTTCTATTTCATTAGGGCGAAATCTTTAGTGCATATCTGAAAAGGGAAAATATTATCTTAAATTTTTCAAAAGAATTATATGCATCTCAAGAAAACAGGATCTTTAATGATCCGTTACACTGTTTTTGGCAGCGTTATTTTGGAAGGTCAAAGTTAAGAGATACAATGCAATAAATTTTGGCCAGTGTTTGGGACCACTATCATGCCAAATTTTATCAAGATAGGTGAGCGAATAGAGGTAGAGGAGGGTGATCTGATTCAATTCACAAAGAAGTTGGCCGGCGCCATGGTGGCGGCCTCTCGGATGGTGGTGAAGAAGAAAGAAATATCAAAGGTGAAAGGTCAAAAGTTCATGATATTCCCATATTAGGAAAGATTGATCAAAAGTATCGAGAACGTGTAGCATCTGTTGTAGTGCTATACTTGGTCTTGTCTTTTGATGCCTCCGTTCAGTCTCAAGAAACAATGGAAACGTTATAAGGGTAGCTGCGCGTGTAATTGTGAGGCAAGGATTGCACAATCCTCCACCACACTTCTCCTTAATCGACCCTGCTTGGATCTAGTGGCAAGGAGAGGCCCAAGAGTGACTGAAAACGTTGCCGAGATAAGCGAAAAGCATCTACAGCACCTGGAATTCCTTAATGGTCACCCATTTTAGTACTGAACAGGCTCAACGTTGCTTACCTTCGTGATCTGACAGGAACTGCTGGTGTGTCAACGTGATTATGCTGTATATACTATTCTCTATTTTGTCATTGGTCCGTGAAAACGTTTTTCTATGCTTATTTTTTTTTTTTTCATTTTTGTTCCAATCCAGAGTGCCATTTTTGGGGAGCATGATTTTCCCCCATATTAGAAATCAACCTTGTGTCTAACTTTACCCTCGTGGGGAGGTAAGTAAATAATGTTATAGAATGGATCAAGAGAGAGAGAGAGAGAGGGAGGGAGGGAGGAGTGTGAGTTATAGTGTAGATACGTTGACCGGAAGTCAGGATCAGATGATCGGATTGCGTGTGAGTCATGTGATCAGGTTAGCTGAATCGGGGAGATTTGGTTGGGACTTGGAAGAGAGCAGACGGCTTCGCCGTTGTCTCCTCCCCTTCGCTGTGTGTGTGCGTGCGTGTGTGTTTAATACAATTTCAGATTCCGATCTAAGATAATTGGTGTTTGCTTTATACCTGATGCCTTACTAGCGCAAGTTGTGCCGTACTAGCGGAGGAGTGCGCATAATAATTGAAGTTAATAGTTGAAAGGTTGGAGAAAGGAGGACAGAGATTGGAAATATGATTTTGTTTTATTTTTTATTTTGTTTTACTTTGTGTGGATGGCTGAAACGTTTTGATGGAAATGAAGTTATTAACTTCAGGTCAAGGATTGCGACACAATGGGTGCAACAAAACGTAAAAATGGAAAAAAAATTTAAAAGAAGTTAAATATACGAAAGAAAGAGGGAGAGACAGAGAGTGGGGGAGAAGGTAAATAAGTGTGTGAGAGAGAGACGAATAAACAGAGAGGATGGGAGAGGCAGATAGAAAGAAAGAAGAGTATAGAGTATACGAGAGAGGAAGTGGGAAAGAGAGGTAAGTAACAGACAAACAGAGGAGGAGAGTGAAGGATATAGAAAGAATTATAAGTAGAGAGACAAAGAGAGGAAAGAGTACAGAGGGAATTTTGGGAAGATAGAGTTTTACAGATAGAAAGAAGAGAGACAGAGAGAGAAAAAGAAAGAAAGAAAGGAAGGAAGACAGAGAAAGACATATATATATATATATATATATATATATATATATATAGAAATGAGGATGAGATAGAGAGAAAGAAAAGTAAGGATGTAAGGAAAATTAAGAAGAAGGAAAATTAAGAAGGAAAATTAAGAAGAAGAAAAAAGAAAGACAGGAGTAAAATGACGAGTGAACGGTGTGAATATCGATGGTTTTAGAGTCTAGAGCAGAGTTTCCCAACCTTTTTCGGCAAACGCCCCCCCCCCCTGCTAGAACACTCGGATACATGCTACCGCCTCCTTCCTGCATGCATCCTTACATAATAATGTTAGTAATGGTGATGATACATAATTAAAATGAAAATAAATCGGGACATTTGGGTATCGGAATCGGTATCGGAATTAGAAAAATGTGTGCCTTTTTCCCATGCCAAAACGATTCTTTTAATTTCTTTTATTTTATTTTATTTAAAGCAAAATCTGCCACCTCTGGTAGTAATGATGATGCATTTATTGATTTTAAACAAATTCCGAAATTAATTTATAGACGTTAATTTAATTAGTATACATATTAAAGAATATATAGTTTATCTTAATAGATTTTTATTAGATATATCTTATTATAACCTTGACATTGACTTTTACTTTCATTCTAACAATTAAGCCATTTGGCTTATACATTTGTAACCACTTATCAATCAATTAATAATCACTTGTTGCATCAGATACGATGTATTTTTAGATCAATATTTGGAGTCTGATTGCTATAAATACATTTTAATATTATGATTATTGCCATTTAATTTTTCTAATCCATAAATTACCTTACTTAATAAACTCAACTTTACCATCTATAAACATTACTATTAATCTAAGTGATAATATCATGATCCATTTCTATTCCCTATACTAATTTAATATTTAATTCTTCCTCCACTCCTAATTGTATAATATAGATGTACTCTTTTTATCACTCCTCAGTGAAATAATATATTATGTGTAATATATTAACATACTTATCTTCATTGTTCATATGAAATATTAATTTAGATATATTTTGCCATCCTAATATGTTAGCATTATCTAAACTAATTAGGCCTAAATAACAAGGTTATAAAGTTTTATTTATTTTGTTTTCATTAGCTAATTATATTTATATAAAATATTTATCTACATATGGAAAATACTTAAAATTATGCTATTAAGGTAGTGATTGATATAATAATTAAATGACTGATTTTGTGCTATGAAACAGATACTGTCAAGAATTGTATAAGTTAACTGAATTAAAGGAATAAATTATAAGATGGTCAACATCATGAATTTTGGAATATAACTTTTTGTCATTTATTCTCTCTCTTTCTCTCACTCTCACCCCCCTCTCTCTCTCTCTCTCTCTCTCTCTCTCTCTCTCTCTCTATATATATATATATATATATATATATATATATATATATATATATATATATATACTCGGTTTTTTATATTCAAAAGTAATGGGCTAATGAATTCAATGAGGCTGTTAGATAGTGCTCAATAAAAAGAGCTAATAATACTTGTTTATTGTTATATAAACATGCTCACATCCCGCTGCTACAAATAGCCACTTGTTTCAATCAAACAACATATATCATCAGGCAGCGACTTGACTATTCAAAAGTTCAATGAATAATCATTATATATATATATATATATATATATATATATATATATATATATATATATATATATTAGTGATAGGACACTTCCAAAATTTTTCTCGATTCCGATCCCATTATCGATTCTGTCCGAAATTTCTGATTCGATTCCCGATTCCGATTCTTTTAATATTTATAAATATTTAATGAGGGATTTGTTTTTTTTTGTTTTTTGGGGGTAATTTCCGTATATATTTTTCCTCAAATGTTTTCCTTGTAATGTATTGCAAATTGAAAGACAACAAAAAGTTTATTTTGATTTTAAACAAAGCCAAATTGTATCAGTTCGTCGTTAGTGTATAATATGCTACTTGAAAGTTTTCATAAACAGTTGAAAATAGTCGACGATTGGTAGGTAAAATGAGAAAACGATGTAAGAACAAAATATTAACAACGCCCCCCCCCCCATTGTTAGAAACGAATTTCTAAATAATAATACTATTATTTAGAAAACCATTTTTCACATGAAGAGGGCGTTGGGCTTCATTAACTATTATGTGCCTTCCTTCTATGAATGTTTAAATTTTGTTGTAAGAAAAAAAAATGATAATAACCAGTGGGACCTGTGGAAATTCCACAGTGGACTCATTCATATGTAATATATTGATGCTGGTATTCATGGCTTCAATAGAAATGTTCTGATATTATTGTAACTCTTGTTAAAACTGAAAAAGTATTTATCTAACCTAGTAGGAACGTCCGGCGTTGCCAGGTCGTAAAGTATGCTTAAATATGATATTTTAATTCTTGCAGATTTTGTATATATTATTATGGAGTTAATGTTCTATCGATTTTTATATATTATAAAGCTGAAACCGAAACCAAAATTTATGAAGAATTCTTGATAAAATTATTTATAAAAATAAATGGATCGCAGGAGTTCCATCAGCTATAATTGAAATCAAAAACAAAACGTATGACAAATTCTTGGTAAAATCATTTATAAAAAAAAATATAAGTGACTTAAGTGCCATCAGCTATAATTTAAACCGAAACCAAAACTTATAAAGAATTCTTGGTAAAATTATTTATTATAAGAAATGGGAATCCATAACAATTGCACAACACTCGGATGTAATCGTGACACAAAATAAATAACACACACGCTATCGCATTAATATATAGTATTGTTAAAAGTCATAAAAACCACGTTGCTTTCCTACTACTAACCCTAAGTACGAGTGGTAATACGAAAAATATAGCAATTTTATGATTTTACTGATCGGCCTTAGAATTAAAAATTACTTAACTGCTTAAAAAGTTTAATGTGCCGAAATAGGATCAGTTTACGTTATATTTATATGCACAACTGAACCCCCATTCTAAATTCTAAAATAACGTTTCAGTGTGCCTAAAAAAGTAGAATATCATATGTTTTTTGGGTATTTTAAATGTAAATGAAAGTTTTTCTTTAAGTTCACAAACTTCTCAATGTTTTCTCTTCCAAAGTTTTGATAAACTTGTGAGATTTTCATCTATATTTTTCACTTGTGCCAAAACCAAACAAAATATAAGGAAACATGAAATATTTCAAAGGATGTGGTGATCAGACAAAACCAGCGCCAGAAAAAAAATTCCAAGCATGTTTAATCTTTGATATAAAACTGTGAATTCTCTAATAGACACCATATGGCCATTTATCAAAGAGGTGCGAAAAGCTTTTTAAAATCTGTGAAATTGAAGAGGAAAGTGAACTCTAGGATATTTACTTTGCTTACAATAAAAACTAATAAAAACAAATTAAATTAGGTTTGGAGAGTCTACATCTGGGAATGGGTTTTCAAATATGCTTGGAATAACAATTGCTACAGCTGCAAAGGATTTCCTTGTGTCCAAAGTGATGTCATAAAATTTTAATTATTTCAGAAGAAGCCGATGACAGACACTCCAATTTACAGCTGGCGCCAACGAAATTTACCCCCCCCCCCCCTGCACCACCCAGAGCATTTAAAACTTTGTAATAATCATATGAACTCCTGGATGAGGACACATAGACATTTTAGCGAATACATGCAAAACGATTACAAAAGCAATAGACAAGTTATCTCTTCATAAATGACCAATAAATAAAATAAATTAAACTCTGTTAATCAATGTTAAATCTATAAATGAGATTTATAACCCTTTCTAGGGCCTTCTCAGTCTTATATTGTAATGGAACAACTTCTAATAAAAAAAAATCTGTGCTTGTTTCATTTTTTATTTAAAAATTTTAAAGAGTCGGTTTGGAATCGGAAATTAAACTATGATTTTTCCGATTCCGATACCGATTCCAATACCCCAAAAAGTTTCGATTGTTCCAATTCCCGATTCCGATTCTGATTAATCGTCCCAACACTAATATCTCTCTCTCTCTCTCTCTCTCTCTCTCTCTCTATATATATATATATATATATATATATATATATATATATATATATATATATATATATATATATATATATACTCGGGGGTTTTTTTTTTTATATTCAAAAGTAATGGACTAATGAATTCAACGAGGTTGTTAGATAGTGCTCAATAAAAAGAGCTGATAATACTTGTTTATTGTTATATAAACATGGTCACATCCCGCTGCTACAAATAGCCCCTTGTTTCAAACAAACAAGCGGGATGTGAGCATGTTTATATAACAATAAACAAGTATATATATATATATATATATATATATATATATATATATATATATATATATATATATATAAAGTAGCAGCGTTCGTGCGTGTATGTTTGTCTGTGTGTACAACTCCCAATGATCAAAGAAATATAAAGCTTATGTGTACACCTAGGTGTGTCAAAATTTTGGGGGGATTTTTAACACCCTTAACACAAAACTGCGAATAAAATATATAAAACTCGCAAATTCTCTTTTTAAAGTGGTTTGTTTATTTTCTTTATGGAATATACTTCCAAAATAAACTAAGTTATTAAGTTAGATCCATCTCCAAGAAACCTATATCCAAAATTTCAAGTGTTTAGACCTAAAATTGTCGGAGGAGTTTGGTAGAGTTCTCAAAAGTCAAATCGTTGAACTTTGACCCCTTAACAGCAGAATTTCTGACCGAAAACCGATCACATCGATTTTCCCAAATCTCAGTACCCTTTATATCAAATTTCGAGTCGGTAGACCAAAATTCTCAGAGTTATTGCGTATGGAAATGTACACACACACACACACACACACACACACTTTTATATATATATTAACAAAAGTACCCGTCGTTGACTGGGTTCAAAAACAGCCTACAGAAATGGACTCTGATTTATGAAAGAAGGTTATGAAAACGAAGGGTTGTAAAGAGAGAGTTTCGAATTTGGGGGTATCAAAACCAAAGCAAAATATGATGAAAGTAAAAATAAAATAGATAAACCCCATAATTTATTATACCATACCTGTTCACACTGAAACACTTATCACAATATTCTGTGGATCTATATTAAAAAAAAAAACTTGTTAAACTTTGTGACATATTTCCATTCTATGGAGGTCAGGTGATAACGAACACCCCATAATTTTATTATACCATATTTCTTCAAACTGAAACATAATTAACAAAGTATACTTACGCAGATAGATATGAAAAGTTTTTATTAAAGTTTGTGCCTATTTTCATTCTATGGAGGCCATGCGCGAACGCAGACCCCACAATTTTATTATACGATCCCTATTTAAGTTAAAACATATCAAAGTATTCTCATGTACATCTATATCAAAAACACTTGTAAACGTTTTTTTTTTAATTTTTAAATTTTTTATTTCCATACTTTGTGGACCAGGCGCGTACGCAGACCCCACAATTTTAATGAACCACCGTTCTGCCAGATCAAACATACCCATTCCTGTGTCTCGATACATCTTCTATCACTATATGTCATCAGTTTTCTATAATAGTCAACCATATAGGAGCCTATTCGTGACTAGACCCACACACACACACACACACACACACATTCAGCTTTATATATATATATATATATATATATATATATATATATATATATATATATATATATATATAATAAAAAAATTTTTGATTCATCCAGCCTTGACAGACGTGTTTTTAAATATTTTCTCCAGTTCTTTTAATGATTTGGAATTCATTCCATTTGCGCTTTTTCCAAGGAACTCTGCCTTTTGGATTATTTTGGACCATTTGGAATTTACCTATCGGATTGAAATTTTAAATTCTACCGTTTTGGACTTTACACTTTTGGGGATTTGTACCCTTCACCGGACTGTCCATTCATGTGAAATCTTTTTATTTTTATTTTTATTTTGCCTCCTGTTCACCTTACCTCACCCTTTTTTTTAACCAAGTAAGATCTGTGACTTACTTGTAGTTTCATTAAATACTTTTATATGCAAAATCCGATCCTGCATTTTGCTAATTCCTGCCCTCTGATGAGAAGGAGAGTATTTCTTCGAAACTCCGCGGATTAAGGACTATCCACTTATCTTGTGTTTCTTTTTTTTAAAATTGAATATGTTTTTAACTCTTTTTCAAGATGTCTTTTAACATGTTTTATTAATCATTTGTTCATATAGGAATTCATAGAAAAACAATCTCTTTGTGAAATGGATTGAAAGTAAGGATCTTGTTTATATTAAACTAGCGAGGGCTGGGAGTGGGTGCCTGACCTTGCTGGGTCATAAAATACACTTTAATATATTTTAATTCATGCAGTTTTCGTATTTATTATTATAGAGCCAATTCTCTGGTGAATATCGTATTGTACCCAATGCATAGTAGTGACTTTAAAAGTTTAAAAAAATATATATCTTGGGTGTCATAAGCTAGAATCGAAACCAGAACACCCAGCTGTATGTTCTCTACTAATGTTACTACCGATAAAGAGATAAGAAGGGTTTAATATTAAACGACTTGAAGAAATGAATTTAATTTGGGCATGCGCAGAAAGAAGTAAAAATATGTCGGCAAGTTTAAATGAACAATTTATATTTTAATTTGCCGATATATGTCTGTACGTGTTATTCATCCATCCAAACAAAGATTTTACTCTTTATAAACCATTCTTTGTGTATAATTACTATTTCCTGTTAATTTAAGTGTTATGTAACCAGTAGTTTAAGAGTTTATCGGTTAAATATTTACACACAGACAGACGCACACGCATGCATTTACTGTTATTTATATATATATATATATATATATATATATATATATATATATATATATATATATATATATATATATATATATATAGTAATTTATAAAATATATATGGCGATTAAGCTACACTCAATATTCTGCCGAATATTCAGTGTAGCTTAATCGCCATATATATTTTATAAATTACTAACTAGCTCTACCTACGTATTGAGCACTTTTGAAGTAAATACTTAAAGTTTACGCATAAATCTATACTTTCGTATAGTAAAGTTATGTGAATAAATGAAATAGTTATATATATATATATATAATAATAATAATAATAATAATAATAATAATAATAATAATAATAATAAATGCATATAATCTCAATCAATAAATTACATAATAAAAACACACTCATTTCTTTTTTTTTTTTACACACCTATATTTGAATTTTAACAGACATGTTATTTCCAGAAAGAATATTAACTGCGTTCATATATTTTAAAAACATATTAACAGCTATATGGCGTTATTAAAAATCACCCTCTCTTTAACAACGCAAGATTCCCTCCTTTTTTTTAATTTCTGACATCTTTTTTCGTTTCTGAAATAGAACAGCGTCACACTTTGCACATGAAAAAAAATTTCAAATATTTGTACTGATGTTTTTTTGTTTTCTTAATCTCATTCATCCAGAGAAAGTCTCTAT
The DNA here is from genome assembly GCF_053919585.1 of Euprymna scolopes. Classification (NCBI taxonomy): domain Eukaryota; kingdom Metazoa; phylum Mollusca; class Cephalopoda; order Sepiida; family Sepiolidae; genus Euprymna; species Euprymna scolopes. Next base: position 123,990,818 of record NC_136491.1, read on the forward strand.
ATATATGATGAGTGGATGAAACGCGGAATATTAAGTGTAGCTTAATCGCCATATATATTTTATATATATATATATATATATATATATATATATATATATATATATATATATATATATATATATATATATATATATATATATATATATATATATATATATATGGAGAGAGAGAGAGAGAGAAATAAAAAGGAACAAACATAGTTATGTGTTCATCAACGTTTCGTTTTTATTTCGAGACTTTCTCTGGTTGTTAGTTGAGACAGATCATTGGTACCGTCGGTTTCAAGCCCGATAATAAGGCCCGTTTAAGGTATCCTTATCAAGCTCTCTTCAGCCAATATTCGCTCTTATAATTTGGATTTTCCTTTTGATTGAGCACTCTGCTGGAATTCTTTTTCCAAAAAAACTAATCATATATATATATATATATATATATATATATATATATATATGTATAGAGAGAGATAGATAGATAGATAGATAGATAGATAGATAGATAGATAGATAGATAGATAGATAGAAAAATAGATAGATAGATAAATATATAGATAGATATATAGAGAGATAGATAAATAGATAGATAGATAGATAAATAGATAGATAAATAGATAGATAGATAAATAGATAGATAGATAGATAGATAGATAGATATATAGATAGATAAATAGATAGACAGATAAATAGATAGATATATAGATAGATAAATAGATAGACAGATAAATAGATAGATATATAAATAGATAGATAGATAGATAGATAGATAGATAGATAGATAGATGGAAGCTTTTGCTTGAAACAAAATCAAATAAAAATTACAATTAAAAGAATCGTTTTTGGCAGCGGAAAATAGACACACATTTTTCTGATTCTGATGTCGTTTTCGATACACCTCAAAATTCCTATAGATAGATAGATAGATAGATAGATAGATAGATAAAGTATTGAAAAGTAATCCACCGCGTTTCATCCGAATTTGTTTTTGTATTTTGTGGAAGAATTTCAAGAATACACTGTTGGAAACAAGCCAGAATTATGGGTGAGCGAAATGACCCACAAGACATACACAGTGACATGATGGTTACATGGAATGAAGAAGCTTAGATGTGTATTTTTAGTAGTGTTGGGACGATTAATCGGAATCCGAATCCGAATCAGAAATCGGAAAAATAGGAATTTGGGGGTGTATCGGAAACCGTATCAGAATCAGAAAAATGTGTGTCTATTTTCCGCTGCCGAAAACGATTCTTTTGTCATTTTTATTTGATTTTGTTTAAAGCAAAAGCTTCCACTGCTAATAGTAATGACAAAATAATAAATATTTATTGATTTAAAACTACCAGTAAAACTAATCATAACTATAGGTCACCCCCCCCCCCAACAAGTGTATTTTTACCTTTACGAAAATGTCTGCACATTCAACATGTGTTTTTACGGGAATCGGGAATAAATAACAACTCTATTATTAAATATTTAGAGATTTATAAAGAATCGGAATTGGTAATTGTATCGGAATCGGGAAAAATATTGAAATCGTCCCATCACTAATTTTTAGCGATGCGGGATTCATTTCTATGTATTAACTAGCAGGGTGACACGACGTTGCCCGGGATTGTATGATGATAAACGAATGTTTCACATTCACATATTTATATTGTCATCAAATCGACCATTTTTCAATCAAATCGATTGATTGCCTACTATAGTTGGAGACCCATCGCGGTACACCGCGAGGAAGCTTCACATGCCTCCACACAGTGACTTAGTCCACAAGACACATCGTAGTCTACATTGCACTGTAAAGAACCTACTGTTGATTTTAGAAAATTAATTTTTTATATATATATAATGGCTTCAAATTTAACATGCAAAAGTCAAGTATTGTGGTTCAATTGTGCTTTAAAAAGAAACACTTATTTCGAACGCGCCCCTGTCATATCATAGAACCTACTGTTGAATTTATATGCCTGGTCTGTCGGTTTGTGTGGTAATAAAAATTTACAAATGCATTTGTGATGTTAGCCTGTATAGGGTGTAAACTTTGGTCAAAATTGCCTGTTCTTCTTTTCATCGGATTTGTTCGATTATCGATTATCGATACTTATCGATGATATTCCGATACAAAACCTATATAAGAACACTGACAGGCATATAAAGTACCTTTGTGTAAAATTTCATCAAAATGGGCCCAGCCGTTTTTGAGTCCATAGAGAACTCTCTCTCTCTCTCTCTCTCTCTCTCTCCCTCTCTCTCACACACACACACAAACACACACACACAGACACATACACAAACACACACACACAAACAGACAGACACACACACAAACACACACGCACACACACACAGACAGACACACACACAAACACACACACACAAACAGACAGACACACACACACAAACAGACAGACACACACACACAAACAGACAGACACACACAAACACACACACACACGCACGCAGACACGCATGCACGCACATACACACACACACACACACACACACACACACAAAAGTCCTTTTATATAAGAATACATAATAGACCAAAACGTAGCACGGAATGAAAAACAAAACCACTTTTGAAACGGGTTTATTTGGACGGTGTCCGAGTGAGACAAAGAAAGCATTAAAAGTTCTTTGGGCTGTCGAAGGTGGGTCGATAGCTATCTTCAGGTGAAGATCGTTATTGCAAGAAGAAGTTTCTCATGGGACAGATGGAATCAATGTGCCCAGTAATCTGATTGGTCAATGTGTGACCAAATCGCCTAGCAGGTACATTGATTCGCAAGATAATATGTCTTTTTTAAATTTATGACTTAAAGAAAAGTGGACACAATGGCGTAATATTCAGATTGTGTTAAATGTTGAATTATGTATTCATGTTTATAAGTTTCCGTTTCTTTTAGTTTTATTTTGTTTATTCTTTTTATGCATTAAAACGAATAAAATCTTAATAAAAAAAAATCCAGTAAAGAGTATTACTATACCAAAGGTGTTTTATTGGCGAGCACACAACCAAGTCTACAATTATTCTAAATTTAATTTATAACATTCACTAATTTTGTGTGTTTCTATCTGTTCTGTTTCTAGTTTTTCAAAGTGCATCTCCTCCGAGACGCAAGATCGCAGAGCGGCGTGAAGCTTATCAAATGATTGTATTTTTATGGACCGTTGTTTTCTGGGGGTTTAGCCGGTAAAAATAGCTGCTAACGGGTCAACAGTGAAAAAATGGAACTTGGCAGGCGTAAGTTGACTAAACCTGTTATTTGTACGCATGCGCAAATATACAACTACACGTTAAATGTAGTTCATGTTTAACTATTTCTTATCCATCTGATGATAACTTAAACAATAACGACTATGGCTGGAGCGCAACAGTTTCAATTCCAGCTGATGGCACCCAACTAATTTTTTTTTTTTTACTTTTGAAATCATCGCAATATATTGAGTACGCTATAATATATAATAATCGATAGAGAATTGATTCAATAATAATAAATACAAAATATGCATGAATTAAAATATATTTAAGCGTATTTTATGGATAGGCAACACTGGGCGCCCAGGTAGTAAATTCTAATTTTTACATTTTCTCACCATTTTTTTTAGATAGGGATGGAGTATCCGATGTGATGCCCAACATTCACCCGCTATCTTATATATTTCAGCCGAGAGATCGTTTGAAGATTTTAATCGCCTTTTTCAGATAAATTATAAATGTTTCTCTTGCACTTGGTTCACCGGGTATATTTACCAGGTAGTTTAAAAAAAAATTTTTTTTCATGAGTTCAGTTGCTTCTATAATTACGTTAATGATAGAGATCTTCCTAAGATTCCAGTTTCTTTTCATGTCATACATAAGATTTTGTTATTTCGTTATTTTCTCGCTCTCAGCTCTGTTTAACCCAGCATCATTGGGACAATAACTTCTACTAAGGTTGCTTCTTTCTCTTTCTTGTCCCATATCATTATGTCAGATTTAATAACTCCGTTTTCTAGCTACGACGTAGTTGTAGGAATTGCATAGTAAAAGTGGAGGTATATGACTTATTTTTCAACTGCTTTTTTTTTCTTTTTTTTTACATGGGGGTCACCACTTATCAAGGCCCGAAGGTCACTCAGGGATAAGGGTTATTGCGTGTACAGTAATCAATGAGATAGTATTGTAGTAATCATTAGTATTGGGGGTTTTGATAGAGTGTCTTACTTAAGGGGGCGGTTTGTCAGGAGTTTGTTTATGTTGGACTTGAAGACGTCCAAGTTGTAGTCAGGTAGGATACAGGCAAGCTGCAGAGAGTTCCACTGGCGTGCAGTTCTAAGAAAGAAGCTTTGTTCATGGAATCTACGTTTTGATTTAGGCACAGATAAAGAGTGGGGAAAATTATTGACAGTAGTTTCAGCCAGACGGGTATTTCTCGTGAAAGATTGGCGAGGGGGGACGAGGGATTGGAGCTCAGTCTTTTCTGGTATATATTCCCAGGATTTGCTGCTACATTTTTTACAGATGGTACGATGGGGATATTTATGTACTCTATTGCGTCGTGTGGCACTATATCTTTGTGCTACGGTTGCTAACACACTCTACGGCTTGGCTGAGTGGTGATTTGGTCATAAGCGTAGAGATAAAAAGAAGTGCAATCCCAAAATTCCCTTTCTAGATCGATCTCTTTTTTGGCCGGACGACATGGCGTGACCACAAGTGTTTCTGTCTCTCTGTGAACGAGAGGGGGCGACCCCTCCCCCTCAGCACTAGTTAAGTATAGTTAGTTAATAATTATAGGACATGTAAAGTGTAAATTGTTTTTGTAATATATATTTTTGTATAATAAATAGTTAATTATGTTTCATAAATATTACGATTGTGTCGTGTTGTGTGTTTTATTAAGTCTGCCATGAATGCCTCCATCAAACAACGAAGCGGTCCGGAGGACGAAGAAAGAAAATTTCAACCAGAATTCCACCAGGGTGAAGACGGTATCTTGAGAAAATAAAGGAGCCACAACCACATCCAACATCTCAGGTATGGTTTTCTTCTTGATACACAGATCCTAATGAGTGGCCATCTTCACATCTTCCCCAGACCGTTTCTAAGACAATTAGTGTAACACGTGAAGCCAGTCACCGGCTGATCGTGTTGTAGTCGTATTGTATAATAGCCGTCGTTCAGCAAAGCCTTACAACTGGGTGTCAGGTGGTTCATACTCTTTACTTCTGTGTAGCAGAACCTGTACTTGCTGCCATTGTTAAAACCACTCATCTTTTTAAAAGGCATTAGTCATCAATCATTGATCTTGGACAGTCATTACTATCCTTCCCTGATTACTGTGAAGACATCCTTTTTATAGCCAATCTACAGAGCCTTCCTTCTCTATATATTCCTGGGCCAACTCATCCAGAAAATACTTGGCACGCACTTGGTTGAAACAGAACAGTTAATAACTGCGTCATATTCTTATAGATATTCATGTTTTCTGTAACCATTAATCAAGACCGAAAAGCCATTCGCTGATAAGAGTTAATGAGATCTGTCTGTTGGTGATGAACAACACATTGAGAGGATTGAAAACCATAGATAAAATGAAAAACAGACGACCCACCAATAATTTGTTTTGAGCATGTTGGTTTTAGCTGTTATTCTACGGATTTCTACAAAGTTCTTGGAAAGAAACTTTGTTCATGGAAGTTTCGTTTAGTTTTATGTACACGGAGGAAGAATGGAAATTTTCTTTACAGTGGTCTTAGCTAATCATACTTGTGATTATAAATGTTTTACAGGTGAAATGTTTTACAGGTGAAACCACCAGAAGCGCGCCTTAGTGCAACACCAAACATGACAATAACGATAGAGTGAGGAAAAACAAATAGAACAGAGAAAGAATTAAATGACGATAGAATAGAAAAGGCTAAAAAATAAAAATAGATTAAAGAAAAACTAAAATAAAAAAGAAAAAATAAGGATTACTTATAAAATGACTAAAATAACAATAGAGTAAAGACAGAATAAAATACATGTTTCACAGGGAGGACCACTAAGAGCGAGGTTTATCAGAACACTAAACATGAAAATAAAGATACAGAGTATAGAAAGACTAAATAAAGAACGATAGAACACAGTAGAGACTAAAAAAGTAACGTTAAGATAAAGAAAAACTAAAAAGTAAAGCTAATTAAAGACTAAAATAAGACTAAAAAGTAACACTAAAATAAAGAAAGACTAGAAACTAACTATAAGATAGAGAAAGACTAAAACGTAAAACTAAAATAGAGAGACTAAAAAATAACGTTAATTAAAGACTAAAAAGTAACGCTAAAACAGGACTAAAAAGTAACATTAAAATAGAGAAAGACTAAAAAGTAAAACTAAAATAAAGACTAAAAAGTAACGCTAATTAAAGACTAAAAAGTAACGCTAAAATAAGACTAAAAAGTAACACTAAAATAAAGAAAGTCTAAAAAGGAAAACTAAAATAAAGAGACTAAAAAGTAAAACTAAAATAAAGACTAAAAAGTAACGCGAATTAAAGACTAAAAAGTAACGCTAAAATAAGACTAAAAAGTAACACTAAAATAAAGAAAGTCTAAAAAGTAACACTAAAATAAAGAGACTAAAAAGTAACGCTAGTATAAAGAAAGGCTAAAAAGTAACACTAAAATAAATAAAGGCTAAAAAGCAACGCTAAAATGAAGAAAGGCTAAAAAGTAACACTAAAATAAAGAAAGGCTAAAAGGAACGCTAAAATAAAGAAAGGCTAAAAAGTAACACTAAAATAAAGAAAGGCTAAAAAGGAACGCTAAAATGAAGAAAGGCTAAAAAGTAACACTAAAATAAAGAAAGGCTAAAAGGAACGCTAAAATAAAGAAAGACTAAAAAGTAACACTAAAATAAAGAAAGGCTAAAAAGGAACGCTGAAATGAAGAAAAGCTTAAAAATAACGATAGAATAGCGAAAGACAAAAATGTGATAAAATGGCGGAAGACTAAAAAGAATTGTTAATGAATTTGACAATGTAATTTTATTAGCTAAGTTTTCTTTCGATTTTACTAGTGTGAATTCTTTTAGCATTTCTTGATGTTTGTTTTCTCTTACGTCTGCTCATATTTCATTTTTCTATCTGACTCTCAATTCTTTGCTATTATCATTTAGCGTTTTTTTTTTTTCAATCAGTGCTATTCTGTTATCTGCTAGATATGAACTATTTCTTAATTAAACGATAATTTTTAATCAACTTTTACTGATTGTAAAATCTGTACTCTTTACTCATAAAAATAATGTCATTTTCTTTTAATGCATTAATAAGATTGGAAGATTTTTTGCTGACTTCTGACATCTTATCGCAGTCGACCAAACTGTGTTATGCACGGACGTTTCCGTTTTATCAAAATCATGTTGTTGTTTTTTTTCCTTTCCAGAATAAAGATGTCACAGTGCTGTCAAAACCATCTTCCGTTTAATAGAAATAGTGAAGTCAATTTCTTTGAACTCGAATGACATTTGAGGTAAAGAAAATTTTATTTATTTTATCAAGTGTTTCATTATTTTTAAAACTATCTCCACTGTTGTTATTTAATTTGATATAATCACTCGAACGCCGATGTTTAGTTTTATAAAAGGTTTATAAATGCATATAACTTGGAAACATTGACAAACCTAGCTACATTGTGCTCAATCATCCAACTCTCACCAGAAATGTTCAGGAAGTGGTCACGTTTGGGGTTCATATACTTAAGTTAGCAGACAAAAGGAAGACAATCTTTTTTCCTGGAAGTCACATGCTTTTGCTTACTCCTCTGAACTAAAGGTTAAATTATGACCTCCCATCTGTCAATCACTCCTAAATCGTTAAACGTCTAGTTTTTACTGTATTGAATAATTCATTTTATTGTAATTCAGATAATAGGGCCTTACATAAGTGAGGGTTGCTGATACGCAAAAAAAAGCCGTCGAGATGGAGGACCCGAAACACTGCATATTCAACTACCGTTAACTAAATCAAAATTCTGACTTCGCATCTGTCAATATCACTTCCATTCAACTTTTTTATGTAGGTTCTTGATTGTGTGTTTATACACTCGTATGCACAAACATGACAAGGGGCCTCTTGGTTTTAACAAGTATGAATTACTCTTCAGAGAAAGCGAGAGAAATAGAAAGGTAAATGAACAGGTAGATAGATAGCTTTTCTTGTAACACCTAGCTACGTAGTGCGCGACCGCCTTCGCCTTCTTGGAAGCTCTTTAGGAAACGGTTACGTTTGGCATTTGCCTGCTGCTTAAGTTAACTGAAAAAAAGTGGAAATCTTCCTTCTTCCGGAAGTCATGTGGTTTCGTCAACTTCTATTAATTAAAGGTTAAATTCGCCATTCACTCCTCCGTTCAACTAATAGTTTTTGTTATTTGCAAGCGCAAAGCAGCCTTTCCATGGATAGAGTTACTTTGCAAGTGGATCACATAACTGAAGGACAGATTCTCTGTTGATTACGATTTAGTTGTTTTTAAATCCAAGTTTAACAAATTCTTGTCTTTAACTCCCTCATAAATGATCAAACGGCATAATTCACATTGACACACCAGTTCCCGTTAGATCGCCGAAGTTAAGCAATGTCGAACCTGGTTAGCACTAAAATAAGTGATCATTTCCACTTGGTAATTCCAGGTACTGTATGTGCTCTCCGCTTATCTCGGCATTGTTTCCAGCCGTCTAGCACTTCTTGCCACTGGACTCAATCAATACCGATTCACAGCCACGTTACACCAGGAATGAACACATTTTCTTTCTTTCTTACTCAGGTTGACCGATCAAACCTGCAAAAAAAAAAGAAGAAAGATCGCCCAGATCAGATCCAGCATAATTTTGAAAATATCAAAACACACAAAAATGAGTGACAACGCTAGTAAGTCAGGCATAGTAAAATTTTAGCATCACCATTCTATATCTACCAACACTCTCCGGCAACATACTACCCCTAATCTTCTCGAACATTCATCTAGTGCCCCCAAAATTTCCCGAAAATTCGACAAAATCATGACTGTTAATACGAAAGAAAAAATCGCACCAATTTAAACGAGTACAGAAAAGCTAGATGACAATAAATGATTTCTTCGATGTGTCTATGGGGATATTTGGATTCTGATTTTTACGGCTCAACTAAAAATGTTAATTTAGTATTTGGAGATTTGTGTGTAGAAATTAAATAAGCACAGCAAACGTTTAAATAGTGCTTTTTTATATGTAACTAGTCAAAATAACCATCCAAGGGTAGTCTTTCAGTCTGGCACCCGTGGAAAATGTTGTATTTAAGAATCATTGTGTTAACATTTGATTAACAGGGTTGAGAGAGAGAGAGAGAGAGAGAGAGAGAGAGAGAGAGAGAGAGAGAGAGGCGTAATAAAGATAGCATGCTAACAGATGTAAACGATAGAAGAGAAGCTTTACCAATCAAATGATAGGAAGTTGAGCTAGCAAGTCCCGTGAGATATAATTAGTTCTTGTTTTGTTTATATAGAAAACACAGAAATTTCCCTTCTCTTTATTTAGATGGCATATAAACTTAACTGTCTATAGTTCTGGGATGAGGTGATTTCATTATGGATTTCGTTTTTCGAACTTACTTCCTCATCCTCGGTATTTTTTCCACTACGTTTCGGCCGTATCATCCTTCGGCCTTCTTCAGGTGTATCTCGAACACGGGAACTGTTTCTTTTTTTAAATTTCGAACCCAACCCTTTATTGTTACGGGGGTACCATGTTCTCGTTCCATTCAAGCCGTCCCTGCTGCTACCGCTTAATGCTGTTGCTGCTGCGTCTATCGCTGTCGCTGCCATTGTGTTGTCGCTGCCACTGCTTTTGCTCAATTCCGATATATATATATATATATATATATATATATATATATATATATATATATATATATATATATATATATAAATAAATATTTCATGAATCGATAAATGTTCCGTGTTTTGTTGTTATTATTATTATTATCATTATTATTATTATTATTATTATTATTATTATTATTATTAGCAGTAGTAGTAGTAGTAGTAGTAGTAGTTCTCTCTCAAAAAATACATCTCGGTATCTTTAAAATGTTTCCTGTGAAATGTGATACAAGTATGCCGAGTAGTTTGGGATCCTATAGATGATCAACAGAGACAGACAAGCAGACAAAAAATGTTCAAATATAATATAGACTTGAATGGATTGTTGGATTCTATCACAAGATTTGTGTTATTGACCACAAGGAAGTCTTTCTCCTGTATGTGAGTTGTGGAGTGGAGAGTGGGTTAGCTGATGAGTGACCCTGACCTCCATGTGATGATGTCATTAGAGACAGACACTGACAGAGCAATGTTCATTTGATAAGATCAAGTTTGAGGGAAGATCTGTTGAGAATCTAGGTGTGGAGAAAGAAACAACTTTTGGAATTCGACACAAAGATGTTCATGTCGAACATAAGAATATTGAGATGACAGGGAAAATGAATGGAGTTAAACTAAGGCTGACTGACACTGAAAAAGACATAGGAGTGTGTAGCTGACAGGTAATATTAGAGCAAAGTTTAATTTGATACGAAGTTCCAAAAGTAAAGCCTCCTACCTTTTTTTTAACTTCAAGAGTGGAAGAGCTACGAAAACGGGAGTAGTACCATTAAAAAAAGCCCTTTTTGTGAAACAGAATTTATTTTTCTGCATAGTCACTATCCTTCGCCATGCACTTTTGTCGAGAATCCAATTGTAACATAGCACGGGTACGTGTATGCAAATGCATGTGAAATGGCATCACCGGCAGGGAAAAATAAAGACTTAAAAAGAGAAATCACGTTAGAGACGATAAGAACGTTCGTGATCACGTGAGAGGGTGGATGACGTTCGAAAAGACAATCACGTGTAGGATGTCACAGCGGTAACGAGAAAATAAGGAAATAAATGTAGTTGGGCAACAAGAAAAGCGAGTTCTTTTCTATTCTTTGTCTGCTTTGCGGCTGAGCATACAACGTGCTGGTTCCCGGACAACGTTACACAATGACGCATCTTTGCTTCTGAAGCAGATCTATGACAGGGGTTGCTTTCTTAGAGTCTCACACCATCAATATTTGCAACAGATAATATGATACTTTCTGGTCATAAATGCATAAGTTCAGTCATCATAACAATGCAATTTGCAATCCTCTCTGATCCATCCGGGCAGAATAAAAAAAAAGTAGAAGGCATTACTTTTGGAACGCCCCTCAAAGTTCGTTTCAGCAAAAAGATATTTTCCTTTATTTATATGTTAATATCTGTAATGCCTTTTGGTTAGGCCACACCTAAAATATTCTTGGTCACTTGATTCAAGTGAAGTGTTTTAGAAATAAGTGAATCATTCTAATCTGTTCACCTAACTCTCAATAGAAATTTTCTCATTGAATAATTTGACCTTGACTCCAAATGAAGCCATCTTAAGAATTATTTTCTAAATACGGATAAGTAAAATAGTAACTGATACTCAATAGAAGACTAGATCTTATAATATACCTACATAAGAATGATGGAAAACTCACTAAACTACGGCTTGTATTTATTGCGAGAAAAATAATTCTGTGTAGGCATTAAATGTTTTCGTTGTTGTTAATATTATTATATGAGGAATCATTTCGAGTTAATATCTATTGAGCAATACACATTTTGTATTGAGAATACACACCTTAAATATGTAAACATTAGGTAAGAATAAAAAGTTATCCAAAATGGCCGTCTCTTTGGCGCCATATTGCATAACGTTACCTAAGATTTACATATCTTGAGATCAAGAGCATTTATAGCACTATTGAGCTATTTAAAGGAACTTTATTTTGTTAATATTTATATTTGAATAGAAAAATTTATTTGATATATATATATATATATATATATATATATATATATATATATATATATATATATATATGTATATGTAAGTACAAATGTATTGAAGTAAAAAATGATATTTTTTCAAAAGTACTTAATACATATGTACAGCTATTATAAGTTAAATTATATAAACATAAAAAACCACCGCGAATTAATCTACGTTTCGACGATATTAATTATCTCCTCAGTGAGTCAACACTTTAATTTCACACACACAACAACCAGTGTTTACTTTGCAACGTTGCCCCCCCCCTCGACCCCCACGGAATACGGTTTACAGCCCCTCTACCCACAAAACGCAACTTGCTCCTCTCCCAATATATTGAAGCCACAATCAATAGTACTTTAAACAAAATGACACACTCTCGGAACGGAGATATTCCGTTATCACAAAGAAAAAAAAAACGGAAAAAAATCACGGAATTGGTGTTTCTATATATTACGAACGTTTTCACAACTTTCGGCTTCTTTTTTCCCTACTTATTTTTATAGCAATTTCAGTGCGTTTCGGCTTTCAATCATCTACGAATTTTTAAAGGAAGTTTTTTAAAAAAATAACAGTTTTCAAAAGCATTTTACTGGAGAAAGTTTGATATACTGTCAAAAATTAAACTTGAAGAGTTCATTTGAAAAATATGGAGATAATGTCAGAAAGTGTCATCATAGAAGGAGAAAAGAAAGAACAAATTAAATCAAAACAAGATTAGCGGCATTAAGGGAATTTTCTTAGGAATAAAAAAGTCATTTTATAATGCCGTGATGTGGGAGAAAAACGTTAAGTGTTAAAAGGTCCCTACATCCACTAAGATACGATAAATGTATGTATTATAACTTATGAAGACAATGCGTAAAGTTTTCTTTTTTTTTTGTTTTTTTTATTTTGTTTTTTATTTTGTTTTTTGTTTTGTTTTTTGTTTGATCGATGCAACTTTTGGTGCTAGTCTGAGCTTTTGGTGCTAGTCTGAGCTAACCCCCAAAATAACAAAATTTATCTCATACTTTTACAGCAGAAATATCTCTCTGGTTATCTATCTGATTAAAATATTTTAATTCAAAGATAACTTATGCACTGCAACCTTGTGTAACAAGTTCATTGGATAATGTGATTATTTCACAAATCTGTTTACAATAACAAACAAATCGAATGTCATGATCTAACTTAGCGATGGGAAAGCAAAAAAAAAGATTTTTTAAAGATAAATATAAAACCTACTCCAAACATATTTGTCGATTCAAATAAAGATAAGTTTGTCTTTTATTAAGGGTAAACATAGAACTGATTTGGATGGTAAATAATGGAAAGACAAACAGATCCTTTCAGATGCGTATCAATCTGTATTCTCTTAGATGGTAAATAAAAAAGCAGATAAAAGTATTTTAGGTATACTATATATGTCTACATATATAAGTATTTTATGTGTACTATATATGTCTACATATATAAGTATTTTATGTATACCATATATGTGCATATATATATATATATGTATTTTATGTATACTATATATGTGCATATATATATGTATTTTATGTATACTATATATATGTATATATATAATTGTTTTATGTATACTATATATGTGTATATATATAAGAATTTTATGTATACTATATATGTGTATATATAATCATTTTATTTATACTATATATGTGTGTATATATAATTATTTTATGTATGCTATATATGTGTATATATATAAGAATTTTATGTATACTATATATGTGTATATATAATTATTTTATGTATACTATATATGTGTGTATATATAATTATTTTATGTATGCTATATATGTGTGTATATATAAGTATTTTATGCATACTATATATGTGTGTATATATAATTATTTTATGTATACTATATATGTGTGTATATATAATTATTTTATGTATGCTATATATGTGTATATATATAAGTATTTTATGTATACTATATATGTGTGTATATATAATTATTTTATGTATGCTATATATGTGTGTATATATAAGTATTTTATGTATACTATATATGTGTATATATATAAGTATTTTATGCATGCTATATATTATTTTTTGTGCCGAAGTGCGTGTGAGTACTTAAATCAACATTTCATCAAATACTTTTAAGAAATGCATGAAAGTATCTATAAGAATGTGCATATGTGAAGAAACACTCAATTCATTCAAAATGGTAATAACACAGGCTTGCAATCACACAAAAAGTTTGGGCCTGCTGAAGCAACAAATGCGGTCGGTAGAAAGCTTTAGTTAAAGTCGAAAAAAAAACAGATTTTATCAAAATGAAAATGAAATTGAAAATTTATGTCCCTGCACATTTTATAGATAAACCAGCCAGTCTAACCTGAGACACAGATTTCTGAAGTAAGATTTTTAATTCGTTTCAATTTAGAGAAACTGCGCTCACTGGATGCCACTCTAAATGGCAATATGGTTACAATTATGAGTTCAATAGCTATGTTTTGATATAAATCGACAAGCGTGTCTTTCATTATAAAATTTACACATTCAATAGCGGAAAATGTTATACACTTCTAACTGTCCATAAGGTTGACGAAATTTATAATTTCTCTTTCAAATTTCTTGCAATCAATATCGCCCTCTCCAATAACTCAGCAGTAAAGCATAATAGCAACGGGCTCTAGGTTATTGCAGTTTTAATGTTTCTTGCATAACACAAAACTCCATTCTTTGATTTAAAATCATTCGTATTTTCAAACGTTTCCTAAAAATTTTGTGAAATTTTATCCATGAATGGATAAAAAAGTTCTCGGTCTAACGCTTCTCCTCTAGTCTAACTCATCTTCCAGTTCATACCTAAACGGACATGTTTTCTTTCTTCTCTTTGGTTCTGGAACGGCACGATCCATTTCAAGATCACTTCAAGCTCATCGGCTGATGCTCTTGCTTTAATTTCGACTTCTGCAAGTTCTTCCTGGCTGTACTGTGAAACAAATGACATACCAACCTCGACGTGAGAAATCTAGTATGTTAAGTACTCTACAGTGCTTTACTTGTAATGTTTATTTGAAACAGCAAGTCACGCCAAGTAGTAATCAAGCAAACATGAAAATGCTAACTCCTGATTTTTGTGGCTAAAACTCGAATTTCGTTCCGATAATTTTGTCCCAACTATCCAGAGACACTCGTTCTAATTCTTCGATCGCTTTCAAAATTTTTGTTGTCTGTAAATGTAAGGACTTAACAGCTTCCACCTTTGCTTCCCATCTTGTGCCCGGAACTATAAGGTCGTTCACGTGCTTCTTCTGAATAGCCCTCGCTTCGTTGACGCGATACATAAATTGAACATACGTTGAGGATATTCAAAGAAAGGAATAGAAGTCACTAACAACATTGCAACATCAGTAATTATCAAATAAAGTTGATGACTGAAGCATGGCATATATGCAGCTTTTTATCGACTGCTTGCACGTCATGAATTTATTCTCGCATGTTGGATCTGGAATGGTACTACTGCCCACAAAAGTTTTCTATGGCAGTGCCATATTTGGACAGTTGATCATGCTGTCGAAAAGACCTGTTTCCGGATGTACCACACACATAAAGAAATTCAACGAAGTGTTCAAAAATATCCGTTCCATATCCTTCTGTAAAGTTAACTCCTCGGGGAACAATATTTAGTTGCTCTGTGTCACTGATATCAGGTGTACAATTTAGTAATTTGTGACAATATGTTCATGCAAAAACTTTGGAAATTATTTTTGTCCATATTGATTTTGGAAGTAAGTAGGTAAACTCGTTTTGAATGCGGTTGCTGAGATAATGATCATTTAGTTCATAGTTCGTGGTCCGCCTGACATGTTCAAACAAAGCAGGATCAAATTTTGCTATTAGCTCCACTTCTCTGAAGAATTACCATTTCTGACGTCAGCGAGCTTTTCATTTGTGACACGGAAGGCTAAATTTCTTTCCGTCCTTTTTTCATGGTACACTTTTTATGCTGCGTTGATTGTTCATGTGTCTTCAGAGTTTGCAACAGATGGCTCCAATGCTTACCAAATCCTAGGAACAAAACAGGCCACCACCATTTTTGCTTTTACTATTTAAACAAACGGGAAGTAAAATAGTCAACTCAGTCAGCAGACTTTGAGTATACAAACCAAAAACAACGAACAGCGTCGTTATTTTTTTTAGTATCAAATGATAGTTCTGTAAATTTCTGTGGTAGGTTTTCCTGGTTTAATGGGAAATCATAACGCGTCAGCTAAACTGAGCCTCTTGAAATTCAATCACTGTGATCTGTTTCTGTTGTGGGGGAACCACCCTCTGAATGGACTCAACCACCGTTCATATATACCGGAACTTTTAACGATCCCAGGTAGGGCTCTAGTTCCGGAGTTAACCTCGCAGGCTCGGTGGAACGCTTTTTATGCTGTAACCTTTTGTTTGTCTTACGCCATGACTGGCACCGTTGTTCTGTTTTTACTGTGGCTAATTCAATTCATAACAGTTTAACTTAATTCTCTCCAATCAGCAGAGTCCTCAGAGATGAATAAGGGCAGAACATACCTTGGATCATTATTTACAAACGTTGACTAGGTCTGGCGTTGCTCATCTGGTATTGCACTTCCATACTTAGAATCAGAAACGGATTGCGTGATAATAGCAGAATTATCACATACGTTTAACTACAAGCTCGAGGAAAAGAAAAAAATAAGTTATCCTCTGACTCTTTTTAACTGCTTTTTGCTACTCTGAAATTTCAATGTCCTTTTCTGAGCTTCACTAAATTTGTGAGCACGTTTCCTTTCGTATTAGACTTAATATTCAATAATTATCAAAATACAATTAATCAAAACAAAATAACCTTCTATCAGAAATAAAGACAAGCGTATAATTCCTAATTAATGCTGCTAAACAAATGTTACTAATATCGCAAGCAACAAAGTCTTTGCAAAAATGTATGTACGCCATTAGTGTTGCAGATCGATGAATAACACTGGTCAACACAATATTTTTGGCAGACAAAGTAAGACTGGTTTCTGGGGTTTTCAAGGGCGCTGAATCCGAATCTGACATCAGTTTTTTCAAATTGGCTCTAGTTTTTGAGATATCACAAGGGGGTCGTTTGTCTGAAATCACCCATTTGCGACCATAGCTAAACGTACAAAAAACGGCTAAATAGTGCATAAATGTCAGATATTGATTTTTATGATAATCTTAAACCACAAAGACAGTGTAAAATCTCAATCTAACAAGTTAAGTTAGATATAGCATCATTTCATTTATCCTATAACTGAACACTTTTTTATAGATTTCGAGGATATACAAAATATTTGCTAA